>NW_027259985.1:0-19179 GCF_045791955.1 Oncorhynchus clarkii lewisi
GTAAACAACCTTAATCCTGCTGATACTACACGTTGTCTTAGTAAACAACCTTAATCCTGCTGATACTACACGTTGTCTTAGTAAACAACCTTAATCCTGCTGATACTACACGTTGTCTTAGTAAACAACCTTAATCCTGCTGATACTACACGTTGTCTTAGTAAACAACCTTAATCCTGCTGATACTACACGTTCTCTTAGTAAACAACCTTTATCCTGCTGATACTACACGTTCTCTCACCATACACCCTTTATCCTGCTGATACTACACGTTCTCTTAGTAAACAACCTTAATCCTGCTGATACTACACACACGTTCTCTTAGTAAACAACCTTAATCCTGCTGATACTACACGTTCTCTTAATAAACACCCTTTATCCTGCTGATACTACACGTTCTCTCACCATACAACCTTTATCCTGCTGATACTACACGTTCTCTTAGTAAACAACCTTAATCCTGCTGATACTACACACACGTTCTCTTAATAAACACCCTTTATCCTGCTGATACTACACGTTCTCTCACCATACAACCTTTATCCTGCTGATACTACACGTTCTCTTAGTAAACAACCTTAATCCTGCTGATACTACACACACGTTGTCTTAGTAAACAACCTTTATCCTGCTGATACTACACGTTCTCTTAATAAACACCCTTTATCCTGCTGATACTACACGTTCTCTTAGTAAACAACCTTAATCCTGCTGATACTACACACACGTTGTCTTAGTAAACAACCTTTATCCTGCTGATACTACACGTTCTCTTAGTAAACAACCTTAATCCTGCTGATACTACACACACGTTCTCTTAGTAAACAACCTTAATCCTGCTGATACTACACACACGTTGTCTTAGTAAACAACCTTTATCCTGCTGATACTACACGTTGTCTTAGTAAACAACCTTTATCCTGCTGATACTACACGTTGTCTTAGTAAACAACCTTTATCCTGCTGATACTACACACACGTTGTCTTAGTAAACAACCTTTATCCTGCTGATACTACACACACGTTGTCTTAGTAAACAACCTTTATCCTGCTGATACTACACACACGTTGTCTTAATAAACAACCTTTATCCTGCTGATACTACACACACGTTCTCTTAATAAACAACCTTAATCCTGCTGATACTACACACACGTTGTCTTAGTAAACAACCTTTATCCTGCTGATACTACACACACGTTGTCTTAATAAACAACCTTAATCCTGCTGATACTACACACACGTTCTCTTAGTAAACAACCTTTATCCTGCTGATACTACACACACGTTGTCTTAATAAACAACCTCTATCCTGCTGATACTACACACACAATCTCTTAATAAACAACCTTTATCCTGCTGATACTACACACACATTGTCTTAATAAACAACCTTAATCCTGCTGATACAACACACACGTTCTCTTAATAAACAACCTTTATCCTGTTGATACTACACACACATTGTCTTAATAAACCAACTCAAGGGGATATGTTTGTGTAAAATATAGTCCCGGACTGCATCTCATGTCTTGAAAGGCTTCCTTACCTCCCCACTTTATCTGGAGCGCAGCCAGTATTGGACTGAGTACTGAGACGCAGCCAGTATTGGACTGAGTACTGAGACGCAGCCAGTATTGGACTGAGTACTGAGACTCAGCCAGTATTGGACTGAGTACTGAGACGCAGCCAGTATTGGACTGAGTACTGAGACACAGCCAGTATTGGACTGAGTACTGAAACGCAGCCAGTATTGGACTGAGTACTGAGACACAGCCAGTATTGGACTGAGTACTGAGATGCAGCCAGTATTGGACTGAGTACTGAGATGCAGCCAGTATTGGACTGAGTACTGAGATGCAGCCAGTATTGGACTGAGTACTGAGACGCAGCCAGTATTGGACTGAGTACTGAGATGCAGCCAGTATTGGACTGAGTACTGAGACGCAGCCAGTATTGGACTGAGTACTGAGATGCAGCCAGTATTGGACTGAGTACTGAGACGCAGCCAGTATTGGACTGAGTACTGAGACACAGCCAGTATTGGACTGAGTACTGAGACGCAGCCAGTATTGGACTGAGTACTGAGATGCAGCCAGTATTGGACTGAGTACTGAGACACAGCCAGTATTGGACTGAGTACTGAGATGCAGCCAGTATTGGACTGAGTACTGAGATGCAGCCAGTATTGGACTGAGTACTGAGATGCAGCCAGTATTGGACTGAGTACTGAGACTCAGCCAGTATTGGACTGAGTACTGAGATGCAGCCAGTATTGGACTGAGTACTGAGACACAGCCAGTATTGGACTGAGTACTGAGATGCAGCCAGTATTGGACCTAGTACTGAGATGCAGCCAGTATTGGACTGAGTACTGAGACACAGCCAGTATTGGACTGAGATGCAGCCATTATTGGACTGGGTACTGAGACGCAGCCAGTATTGGACTGAGTACTGATACGTAGCCAGTATTGGACTGAGTACTGAGACGCAGCCAGTATTGGACTGAGTACTGAGACGCAGCCAGTATTGGACTGAGTACTGAGACGCAGCCAGTATTGGACTGAGATGCAGCCAGTATTGGACTGAGTACTGAGACGCAGCCAGTATTGAACTGAGTACTGAGATGCAGCCAGTATTGGACTGAGTACTGAGACACAGCCAGTATTGGACTGAGTACTGAGATGCAGCCAGTATTGGACTGAGTACTGAGATGCAGCCAGTATTGGACTGAGTACTGAGACACAGCCAGTATTGGACTGAGTACTGAGACACAGCCAGTATTGGACTGAGTACTGAGATGCAGCCAGTATTGGACTGAGTACTGAGATGCAGCCAGTATTGGACTGAGTACTGAGACACAGCCAGTATTGGACTGAGTACTGATACACAGCCAGTATTGGACTGAGTACTGAGATGCAGCCAGTATTGGACTGAGTACTGAGATGCAGCCAGTATTGGACTGAGTACTGAGATGCAGCCAGTATTGGACTGAGTACTGAGACGCAGCCAGTATTGGACTGAGTACTGAGATGCAGCCAGTATTGGACTGAGTACTGAGATGCAGCCAGTTTTGGACTGAGTACTGAGATGCAGCCAGTATTGGACTGAGTACTGAGACGCAGCCCTGTAACTTTATGCCAGCTGGGGCTTGTTGCCGGGACAACAGTGGTTCTGTTTCCATGTGAAGGTCAAAAGGTGAAGTTGTTGTACACTCGTACCATAGACGTCGTCGCTGACCCACGGCCCGACCCCCTTACATCTTGTGGAAACATTCCTTAGCATTGGTCCACACTTGAATGCCCTATACAGACAGAGGAGAACATAAAACACAGAAATTGAATTAGGTCCTAACAACATTGGCCTTTGACTTTAACAAGCGGGTTGTGTTCAGTAGGGCACACCGTTGCAACGCGTTTTGAAACAAAAGTCTCTCATTGGACATGTCCAGGTAGTCCCTCTCTCTTTCAGTCGGTGTTCTTCAGTTTTGTGCCTAATGAACACAACCCTGAGAGTGGTATTTAAAGCAACACGAAAATTACAATTTCTTATTGGACAAGTCCAGGTAGTCCCTCTGTCTTTGAGTCAGTTTTTGTCCGTTTGGTGCCCAATAAAAATAACCCTCATAGATACTAGGAGCATTTCCAGACTTCCACCTGAGTATGACACACCTTCTTACACATGCTGATCTGCATGACGGCGTAGCCAATCAGAGCCTCCCTCAGATCCCTGTCCTTCTGCTCCTTGAAGCGCTGCATGTCCACCCACGCACCCTTCACGTACTCCCTGCACACACACGCACAGATTATATTACATACTTTATCAATGAGTTGTTTTCAGCATGTGGTCTATCTATCTATCTATCTAGGTATTACTGCATGGTTTAACATGAGGGACTCACTCGCACTCCACTGTTTTCTCTGTGACCGTCTCCTCTCCCTGGACGATCTGCTCCTCTAGTAGGCTGAGTTTAGCCTCCCTCTGCTCTGGTGTCTCCTGACCAAACAGCTTGTTGGTCATTCCTTTGAAGGAGAATGTCCGTACCATCTGAGGATGGACAGACAGACAGAGAATGGAGGGGCATTACTAGCCTGGTGGTCTAGTCAGTTCAAGAAGTACACTAAAATGACAGATTCTCTCCTATGCTTTTCGATGAGGAAAATGTGGAATTGGAATTTGATTTACTTTCTGAATTGAAATGGAATTGACCCCAGGCCTGCTGGTGGTCCAGTCTGTTGATGCTTCGGCCTCTCTGTGTTTTTTGTCATGACAAACATGCATGGCATGCAATAGAAGAGTTGGCTACAGTAGAGTCTGGGACTACAGTAGAGTCTGGGACTACAGTAGAGCCTGGGACTACAGTAGAGTCTGGGACTACAGTAGAGTCTGGGACTACAGTAGTACCTGGGACTAGAGTAGAGTCTGGGACTACAGTAGAGTCTGGGACTACAGTAGAGCCTGGGACTACAGTAGAGCCTGGGACTACAGTAGAGTCTGGGACTACAGTAGAGCCTGGGACTAGAGTAGAGTCTGGGACTAGAGTAGAGTCTGGGACTACAGTAGAGCCTGGGACTACAGTAGAGTCTGGGACTACAGTAGAGCCTGGGACTACAGTAGAGCCTGGGACTACAGTAGAGTCTGGGACTACAGTAGAGCCTGGGACTACAGTAGAGTCTGGGACTACAGTAGAGCCTGGGACTACAGTAGAGTCTGGGACTACAGTAGAGTCTGGGACTACAGTAGAGCCTGGGACTACAGTAGAGTCTGGGACTACAGTAGAGTCTGGGACTACAGTAGAGTCTGGGACTACAGTAGAGCCTGGGACTACAGTAGAGCCTGGGACTACAGTAGAGCCTGGGACTACAGTAGAGTCTGGGACTACAGTAGAGTCTGGGACTACAGTAGAGCCTGGGACTACAGTAGAGCCTGGGACTACAGTAGAGTCTGGGACAACAGTAGAGCCTGGGACTACAGTAGAGTCTGGGACTACAGTAGAGCCTGGGACTACAGTAGAGTCTGGGACTACAGTAGAGCCTGGGACTACAGTAGAGCCTGGGACTACAGTAGAGTCTGGGACTACAGTAGAGTCTGGGACTACAGTAGAGCCTGGGACTACAGTAGAGCCTGGGACTAGAGTAGAGTCTGGGACTACAGTATAGTCTGGGACTACAGTAGAGCCTGGGACAACAGTAGAGTCTGGGACTACAGTAGAGCCTGGGACTACAGTAGAGCCTGGGGCATGTCCTTATATAGGGGGGGTGTGAAGAAGACATGAAGTCAAAGATGGGACCAGGCTAGGGCTTTACATGTCCTTATATAGGAGGGTTTGAAAAATGCATGTGGTCAAAGATTCTGAGAGGACTTGACAAACTAAGACCTCTTGGGCCTTGCCAACGCTCTTGAGACCTATACTGTACCAATATTGGAAAGACAAGAGCTTGCCTCTTACAAGAGATCACCATCTCAGTTGGAGTCCCCTAGTTTTCCTATACCAGGATACAAACAGTAGATAAAATAGACCTACGCCTAAACCTATGGCTTTCTTCATTGCCCCTGAGGGTATCGATAAAGTTGTATTGAATTGAATACCCCAGTGGCCAGCTCCTCCCGTTGCTGCTTCTTGGAGATGAGGTCTGAGGAGGCCGTCTCCAGCTCATACTGGGTCAGCTCGTGTTTCCTACACACAGCCCTGTAGGAAACAGACAGCAGTAGCTTTACAGGAGGCCCATACAATGTCACAACACCATACAGCATTACTTCCTGGGACACAAGTTGTACCAGGCCCGTTTAGAGGAGATATTTTTACACTGTCAGAACCTTCTACTTGGTGCATCACCCTCTTTACCTGACTAAGGGGACAGGGTTCTGGAATCCCTTTACAAGATATGATTCATTGGTTGGTTGATTCATTGATTGATTAGCCATAATGTGCAATAGGACCAACCTTAAGGCTTCAGCATAGAAAAGGTATTCCTTCAGTTGGTCTGCGTAGTGCTCCTCTTCCTCCAACATATCATCTACTGAGGCAGCATAGCTGTGGACAAAATCACAGATTGATTGATTGATTTATTAGCCAGTTAAACAAATATATACTTATTTTCATTGTAGTTCCTAAATTGTTTGACGTGTGCACTCTGCATTAGAATACCAGGCTGATTTTATTTGCCAGCTATAAAATATATAATTATTTCCATTGTAGACCCTAATTTCCATTGTGGTTCCTAAATTGCAAGGGGTGTACAATCTACATTAGAATAGCAGGCTCAGCACAGGTTAGATACAAAAGTTGTTGGCGGATGGAGAGTACTCACGCATCCATATGGTGTCCAGCACTCTGTAGACCGTCTCCCATCTCCTTCTCTAACGCACTCCACTCACTGCCAAACAAACAGTCAGATCAGTCAGATCAGTCAGACCGTCTCCCATCTCCTTCTCTAAGGCACTTCCACACAAACAGTCAGATCAGTCAGACCAGTCAGACCGTCTCCCATCTCCTTCTCTAAGGTACTCTACTCACTGCCACACAAACAGTCAGATCAGTTAGACCGTCTCCCATCTACTCCTCTAAAGTACTCTACTCACTGCCACACAAACAGTCAGATCAGTCAGACCGTCTCCCATCTCCTTCTCTAAGGCACTGCCACACAAACAGTCAGATCAGTCAGATCAGTCAGACCGTCTCCCATCTCCTTCTCTAAGGTACTCTACTCACTGCCACACAAACAGTCAGATCAGTCAGATCAGTCAGACCGTCTCCCATCTCCTTCTCTAAGGCCCTCCACTCACTACCACACAATCAGTCAGATCAGTCAGATAGTCCCACAGCAATATCATGTCAGTCTTTCTTCAATATTTAAATACAACATTGTTAGGGTGAAGTGCCTTGCTCAAGGACACATCGACAGATCTTTCATCCACACGGCTCGGTTGCTGGCCCAACACTCTTAACAGCTAGGCTACCTGCTGACTAGTGCTCTTACCTGAATACTCTTCCGTAGTTCCCATGGACTTTGTATACGCCGTAGAGCCTGTCTGCTACTCTCTGGAGAATGAAACGTGAGTTGTTAAATGTGTAACAAGAGGTGAGCGCTAAATAAAAGAAGATGTTGTTCCAAAGATATAACTTTAGACTAGTGAGAGGAGCAGAGTGACTGTGGATCTAAAGCATCTGATGAATGGTATATTATTATATGACTTACTGCTCTGACTCTGAGCAGCTGGGAGGTGAGAGACTGAAGCTCATCGCTGTAGTGTTTCATCTCTGTGAACCGCCTAGATAGAGGAAGACAAATGGCAACCTTAAAATACCTTTACACGACTTCACCATTACACGACTTCACCATTACACGACTTCACCATTACACGACTTCACCATTACACGACTTCCAATGTACACGACTTCAAATGTATACGACTTCCAATGTACACGACTTCCACTTTAATCGACTTCCACTTTACACAACTTAACATAATTTCTACACAAATTCAACTTTACTCGACTTCAACTTAACACAGCTTCAAATTAACACGACTAACTTTACACCACTTTAACTTAACTCCACTTTAAGTCAAATGTATGTAATACATGTATAATGCCACTAGGTGTCTGACAACTCCTGGTTGTAAATGGGAAGGGTTAATTTACTTGTCAGGGTTCTTCACCCTGAAAGTTGCGCTCAGAGCTTTAATCCTGGAGTCTGCCTAGAAAAAACAAACACAATTGAATTAGAATGCGATTATAAACCAAACACAACCAAGGTGTACCACTGGATGTACCACTGGGTGGATCCAAATAGATTCAATATGGTTTTTATTTGATTTCATTAGGAACCCTGTTAGCGGTTGCACATCCAGCAGCTACTCTTCCTGGGGTCCACACAGAACATGATGTCATACAGAACATCAATAGACGGGAACAGCTCAAGGACACAACCCCTTTAATAAGTGGTAGTAACTGAGTAAAGATCATATAGGGGTAAAAGATAGACAAATTCCTCTGAGGTACCTTGGCTTGGAACCCTGTCTCACACACCACCTCCTTCCACCTGTGTTCCTGGGAGAGGAGGAGAGTCAATTAAACCTTTTTCAAAAGTAGAGGACAAATAAATAAATACAAATGTATGTTGAATCTCTCCAAAACGTTCCAATACAACGTCAACGTGATGGAGTGAGCTGATAGGCTATCGTACCTCAGTCAGGAAGTGGTATAGGATTTTGTCATTGGACAGAACCGAATGGGAGGCCACGCGAAGTAGAAAGTTCTCCAGACCAACCCTGCGCCTCTCTACAAAGTCTGGGTCCATGTTGTCTGCAGACAGCTTGTGCCAAACAAACTCTGCCTGTAGAAATCAGACGAGGGTTATTACACAAAGATATATATATATATATATATATATATATATATAATATTATATTATAATATAATATATCTTTGTGTAATAATAATAATATATATATATATATATTATAATGTGTTCTATTCAATTAAATTCTGTGGGTATTAAGGCCCAAACACTGCAGTGTGGTGCTTGGGACTACTAGGTATAGATGTGGCCATCAGGTTTGAATGTAGCTTACCCTCTTCTCTGGCAAAGGCGGCACCACGATAAATGGATAGGTGACTAACAAATAGTTCCGGAGGATCTCAAATTCACTGTATCTCCTCCAGAGAGAGTCTGGGGCTGGGTTATGGCCTTCTGTTATTGCATCTATGGGTCTGAAAGAGGAAACACCAACATCTAGGTCAGATCAGATTAACCAGAAGGATCTGAATCCCTCTTATTTTACACATTCAGAAAAATCCAGGTTCAAGAACATCATTGTACCGAGAACATGTTTTCATTTGGGAGCAAGGTTATTTTTCGCATATGCTTCATTTTCAAACGGGGTTCCACTCTCTCACCGAGTTTCTATGAGGTACACTGTGAATATCTCTTGCATGTTCACTGTATTTTTCCCAGTTCTTTTCTCTGCCTCGGCCACACTGATCTCCATTCTCCGCAGCAGAGTGGATCCTTCCTCCACCATCTGTACACAGAGTGCATGGGAGAAATAGACAGTGGTTAGTGAACAGAGTTAGAGCAGTTTCCCAAACTCGGTCCTGGGGCCCCACATGGGTGCACGTTTTGGTTTTTGCCCTAGCTCTAACAGCTGATTCAAATAATCAAATATTGATGATGAATTGGTTGGACCGAGTTTGGGAAACTCTGCCCTAGAGGACTGAATATGAATAGAACAGAATATCAATAGATTTAGATTGTTCCTATCCTCTGCCAATCATTGGACCTATTTGGAAATATTCTAGTAATAAACACATACGCGTCTATAGACGTCCATGTGTCATAATACCGTGACGTCATTCTCTGAATGCTGCGAGTGGACCAATAACGTGCCGAACAGCTAGTGGCCACGTAACACAGATCAGATATGGTTTTATTTTGGATAGATAGGTCTTTCAATCTTTAAAACACTCATATCGTGTGCAATATTGTTACAAACAAGGTTATATTGTAGCCAACAGCAGCGCGTAGTTACAATGTATCGCGTGGCCTGCCTGATGTCCCGACTGCTGCATCTGTTCTATTTCTGGATGCATCCATCCAGTCCTTTGCCGTGGACATAGGACAATAGTTCGTTCGCAAAGAGACAATTTACAAACACAGACAAAACATATAAATTATTGCGTTACTACCGTGTTATTCTTGTTATTCTCCAACTCTGTGTTGGTAAATTCATCTCCTCCAATCGACTCTTTATTTCCAGCATCCGCCATCCTTCTTTCCAGCTGTGTTATGCAAACAAGATAAAGCGATTCATGGGATTTTAAATCTTTCAAAATAAGAGTCCTGCCCTGTAAACTGTAGAAGATCAGAATTACCTTTAATCGCATAATACATTTTGTATATAAAGGAATTTGACTTGGTGAAATGGTGCTGCCACAATAAACAGAATTTCCAGGCAGAAGATAAACCTGATATACAGACAACATACTGTATGTAGAAGCAGAGCTGATAAACAGCATACAGACAACATACTGTATGTAGAAGCAGAGCTGATAAACAGCATACAGACAACATACTGCATGTAGAAGCAGAGCTGATAAACAGTAGAACACCTGTTTAGGAGAGGTGCTGGCTAGCAGAGTAGAACACCTGTTTAGGAGAGGTGCTGGCTAGCGGAGTAGAACACCTGTTTAGGAGAGGTGCTGGCTAGCAGAGTAGAACACCTGTTTAGGGGAGGTGCTGGCTAGCGGAGTAGAACACCTGTTTAGGAGAGGTGATGGCTAGCGGAGTAGAACACCTGTTTAGGAGAGGTGCTGGCTAGCAGAGTAGAATACCTGTTTAGTAGAGGTGCTGGCTAGCAGAGTTGAACACCTGTTTAGGAGAGGTGCTGGCTAGCGGAGTAGAACACCTGTTTAGGAGAGGTGCTGGCTAGCGGAGTAGAACACCTGTTTAGGAGAGGTGCTGGCTAGCAGAGTAGAATACCTGTTTAGTAGAGGTGCTGGCTAGCAGAGTTGAACACCTGTTTAGGAGAGGTGCTGGCTAGTGGAGTAGAACACCTGTTTAGGAGAGGTGCTGGCTAGCGAAGTAGAACACCTGTTTAGGAGAGGTGCTGGCTAACGGAGTAGAACACCTGTTTAGGAGAGGTGATGGCTAGCAGAGTAGAACACCTGTTTACGGGAGGTGCTGGCTAGCGGAGTAGAACACCTGTTTAGGAGAGGTGCTGGCTAGTGGAGTAGAACACCTGTTTAGGGGAGGTGCTGGCTAGTGGAGTAGAAAACCTGTTTATGAGAGGTGCTGGCTAGCGGAGTAGAACACCTGTTTAGGAGAGGTGCTGGCTAGCGGAGTAGAACACCTGTTTAGGAGAGGTGCTGGCTAGCGTTCATTGCTGGCTAGCGGCCACTGTTCATGACAAGTCGGAAACTCTGAACCTCCGAGTTAATTTTAACTGAAGTTATTTGCGGCAACGCAGAATTCTGCGTTTGTCACACACAAAAGAGAGGATGAAAGGCAGAAAAAATATATTGCGGTGTTTTGTAAACACATTTCTAAAATGTCATTTACAAACAAGCTAAACAGTTAAATATGAATACAATTAGTCAACTATTAAATAACATCCACATAATTTGAAAGATATATTCATTCTATGCTGAGGAAAATTATTTAAAAAGTACATAAAAAAAAAAGTAACAATGCCATTCCATGCATTGATCTTTGATTGAAAAGACATACGGATAAATGTCAATTAGATACAGTTTAATATGCTAACTAGCTAACAGTCAAATTCTGTGCATGTTATGTAATAGTCTTGAAAAATATAAGCAATACTGCAGGTTCTATATAGCAATAGAAGTGAACAAGGGATTCTCGTCAATATGAATCATTTTAATTGTGAATAGAATAAACAAAATGTAAATAGCTCTGAAGACTGGCGCTTGCTGTACTGCCCTTGCATGTTTTAAATGGACATTTAGTGCTGTTTAGACAAGTAATGAGCTATTCCCCCTCCATTATAATCAGTCCAGTCAGATTGCTGCTACTGACAATACTGAATGACCATGATCGACACTTCAGAAACTGTTGGGATCAACCAACAGCACATAAGTGGGACATCCTGAAGATGGGCTACCCTATCCTAGACCCCATTATCTTATGTCAGAGGAAGTGTATCAGCACCTATCTCATCTGCAACTAAAATCTAATGTATCCTTTCTCCTTCCCTTCAGATTTCCAGCAGTTCACTGTCTCTGAAGAGGAGTTGTCCCCTGTACAGCAACACTGTAAGCAGGATTGGAGCCCCAGTCTGGGGCAAAATGACGAACCCCATACAGATTAAAGAGGAACAGGAAGAACGGAGGATCATCCAGGTGAATGAAGACTCGGTATTCACTCCTGCCTGGGTGAAAATTGACTATGATCAGTACCCAACTCAGTCTTCACAAATCCGAAGTGAAGAATACAGAGACAAAACGGCTTCAAACTGAACAGATCAAAACTCTGAGCCAACCAGTGAATCTCAGCCCCTGCGCAAATCAAAGAGGACACTGACAGAAAAAGACACTATAACCTCCAAGGTTAAAAACATCCATGGATCTGAAATCCCCAGTGCATAGGAGGAGTTACACAGAAAAGAGAGAAAGCGTGGAGCTCTGGATTCTCATATGAGGATCCACACAGGGTTGAATCTGCATCATTGTCAGGTTTGTGGCAAAGGTTTTGCTAATGGTAGAAGTCTGAATGACCATATGAGGACCCACAAAGGGGTGAGATTGCATTGCTGTTGGGACTGTGGCAAAGGTTTTGTTTATGTTAAAGGTCTGAGTTGTCATCGGATGATTCACACAAAGGAGAAACTCAAAGGCTGTCATATCAGAGTGAACACCTGAAATTGCATGGAAGGTTTCACACAGGCAAGAATATGCATTATTATACTGATCCACACAGGGGAGAAATCATATCACGAACAGGATTTACTGTAATGTGGCAAATGGTTTCCCCATGTTGAGTATCTGAATTATCACATGGGGATTCACACAGGGGAGAAATCATTTTGCTGTAATGATTGTGGAACATTTTTAATTTTAGCATTGGTCTGAAAACGCATATGAAGATTCACACAGGGAAGAAATCATATTGCTGCCAGGTCTGTTTTGCTTAGGCTAATTCACTGATGTATCACATTGGGAATTTTCACTTGGATGGGTAAACTGAATTTGAAATTAGATGGAGGGGCAACATGTCAAACTTCCATGGTTCTTTCGGTGAATACAATATGACTTTGGGTTTGTAAATATACTTGCAGGACAACCAATACTAATTATTGTAGTTCAACTCATTTACTTTGTTTGATCCATTAGATTGTAGTTCAGTTCAGCCCAGTTGACACTAGTAGCCTTTCTCTACAGGAACCAACTAGAATGTCCCCTAATTTCACCTTGATACATTTATGTACACATCAGTGGAGGCTGGTAGGAGGAGCAATAGGAGGACTGGCTCATTGTAATGGCTGGAATGAAATGAATTAAAAACTAAATCTAGCTTCAGAGCTTTGTCAACACTGATGGCTGGGTAGTAGATGATAAAGGCCAGACACATCTCATCAGTGGTGGCCAGCCCCAACTGCGTGATTCCTTTGCGAGTGGCTGTGTTATAGGTGCACTCCACCACAATCTCATCACCCTGCAGAGAGGAGGAGATACTGCTTTTAGAAATATCTAATGACTAATAACACCACAGTTGACCTGATCAAGAAGCCCATGAAATAGAGTAAGTACATGGATGCTTACTGGTTTGATGGTCTTAATGGTCTCCAGGTTGATGAAACCCCTGCATCACAAAGTTATAGTTCTCATCCACAGCCAGGAAGTCAATCTGCGTTCCATTCCTACAGAATGTAGAATCAAGAACACATCAGTGGGGAGAGTGAAGAACCATCAACAATGATCATCAAAGCATATCGCTGCTTATCCTTACAATGACACTTTACACCAAAGTCATTGGTAGAACTCATCATAATCCTGTCCTCCAATAGGGATGCCAGCGTTTTCTGGAAGTTCGAAAGCCTAGTATGAAGAAGACAATGTAGAGATAGCTCAGACTAACATTTGTGTCGGTGTGTGTTCATACATGTGTGTATGTATTAATGTCTCCAGAAGGGGGCAGTCTCACCCCTCCTGTGTTCCATACAGACACCAATTTGAACAGTCTGCCCCTGGTCCTCGGTGTAGCATTGCTGCTTGTTGATCTGGATCACAGATAAGGGGCAGCTGTAGAGAAGCATGTAGTGGACCTCCTCCTATGCCAGTCTTCATGACCAATGTAGACCCACGTGAACAATTTTCTGCTGCACAACTTTTCCTGACGCAGTCAGGAAATGGAAGTGGATCACATGCAACTTCATATGCAGCTTGTGCACGATAACAAACAAGTAATGGTGGTTGTCTACAACATCACAGATGTCCAGATTGGTGACTTGTCAAACATCACTAATAGCGCTGAAGCCAGAATAATGATATACTTGTTGAGCCGAGCTACAGTGCCTTCAGAAACTATTCACACCCCTGAACTTTTTCAACATTTTGTTACAGCCTGAATTTTTGTAACTGGCCTACACACAATACCCCATAATGTTTAAGTGGAATTATGTTTTTAGAAAGGGACAAATGTAATTAATAATGACGAGCTGAATTGTCTTGAGTCATGTATTCAATCCCTTTGTTATTGCTAGCCTTCATATTTTCAGGAGTAAATTTGCTTAACCAAGTAACGTAAGTTGCATGGAATAGTGTTTTATCTGAGTTGAGAGACTTTCTGTACACCAATCATACAATTGTCTGTAAGGTCCCTCAGTCAAGCACTGCATTGCAAAAAATATTTAATCACAAAGACCAGGGAGGTTTTCCAATGCCTTGCAAAGGGCAACTATTTGTAGATGGGCACAAGTAAAACAAGCAGACTGACTATCCCTTGGCGCATTAAGTTATTTATTACGCTTTGGCTGGCGTGTCACTATGAAGATGCAGGTGTCGTAGAGTGGAGGGGGGGAGTTGAATGTTTTTGTTATTTTATCCCTGTTCCTGCAGGAGGCCTTTTGGTAGACTGTCATTGTAAATAAGAATTTGTTCGTAACGGACTTGCCTCGTTAAAGGTTAAATGAAATGGCTGTGATGGATCACCATTGTAGTTAATCCACAATACTGACAGTGAAAAGGAAGCCTGTACAGGAATATACCAAAACATGTAATACTGCAAAAAAATGTGATGCAATAAACTTTATATTCAGGACGAAGTTATGTTTGTAAATCCAACACATTACTGAGTACCACGCTCCATATTTTCAAGCATAGTGGTGGCTGCATCATGTTATGGGTATGCTTGTAATTGTTAAGGACTGGGGAGTTTTTCAGGATAAAGAATGTAGCTAAGCACAGGCAAAATCCTAGATGACAAGGTGGTTGTCTGCTTTCCACCAGACACTGGGAGATGAATTCACCTTACAGCAGGACAATAACCTAAAACACAAGGACAAATCTACATTGGAGTTGCTTACTAAGAAGCCAGTGATTGTTCCTGAGAAGCAGTTTTGACTTAAATCTATGGAAAGACCTGAATGTTTGTCAAGCAATAATCATCAACTAATTTAACAGAAGTTTGAAAAGAATAATAGGTTAATGTTCCACAATCCAGGTGTGGAATCTTAGACTTACCCAGAAAGACTCAGCTGTAATTGATGCCAAAGGTGACTCATATGTGTTGACTTGTGGGGGTTGAATACTTATCTAATCAAGAGATGCATTTGATTTGTCAGGTGTATGGTGTCGCTCGTTGACAAAAAATGACAAATCTTTTTGAATCCATTCTGCGTAAAGTTAAGGGGTGCGACTACTTTCTGAAGGCACTCTAGAGCCATCACTTGTGTCCATGGTTGTCACACTCACTGCTTGGTTCAGGGACCTCATATCATCTGCTACAGGGATCTTTGCAGCGAGAATGTGCACCACTGCAACGTGACCACCTGTTGGTGTAAAGTGTGCTTGATTTGACCCTCTGCAGGAATGGAACGCAGATTGACTTCCTGGCTGTGGATGAGAACTTTGTGATGCAGGGGTTCATCAACCTGGAGACCATTAAGACCATCAAACCAGTAAGCATCCATGTACAACCTGTATTTCATGGGCTTCTTGATCAGGTCAACTGTGGTGTTATCATAGTAGTCATTAGATCTTTCTAAAAGCAGTATCTCCTCTCTGCAGGGTGATGAGATTGTGGTGGAGTGCACCTATAACACAGCCACTCGCAAAGGAATCACGCAGTTGGGGCTGGCCACCACTGATGAGATGTGTCTGGCCTTTATCATCTACTACCCAGCCATCAGTGTTGACCACTGCTGGAGCCAGCCAAACATGCATGCATACACGGCCATGATGGAGAAGATCGACTACCAGTAAGAGCCTTCACTGTCAGTTTCACCCACTAAATGCATGCTCTTCAACCGATCACTGCCCGCCCGTCCAGCATCACTGCTCTGGACGGCTCCGACGCAGAATATGTGGATAACTACAAATACCAAGGTGTCTGGCTAGACTAAACCCTCCTTCCAGGCTCATATTAAGCATCTCAATCCAAAATTAAATCTAGAATTGGCTTCCTATTTCGCAACAAAGCTTCCTTCACTCATGCTGCTAAACATACCCTTGTAAAACTGTCCATCCTACCTATCCTCGACTTTGGCGACGTCATTTACAAAATAGCCTCAAACACTCTACTCAACAAATTGGATGCAGTCTATCAGTGCCATCTGTTTTGTCACCAAAGCACCATATACTACCCACCACTGCGACCTGTACGCTCTCGTTGGCTGGCCCTCACTTCATACTCATCGCCAAACCCACTGGCTCCAGGTCATCTACAAGTCTCTGCTAGGTATAGCCCCGCCTTATCTCAGCTCACTGGTCACCATAGCAGCACCCACTCGTAGCACGTGCTCCAACAGGTATAATTCACTGGTCACCCTCAAAGCCTATTCCTCCTTTGCCTGCCTTTCCTTCCAGTTGTCTGCTGCCAATGACTGGAACGAACTACAAAAATCACTGAAGCTGGAGACTCATATCTCCCTCACTAGCTTTAAGCACCAGCTGTCAGAGCAGCTCACAGATCACTGCACCTGTACATAGCCCATCTGTAAACAGCCCATTCAACTCCCTCATCCCCATACTGTATTTATCTTGCTCCTTTGCACCCCAGTATCTCTACTTGCACATTCATCTTCTGCACATCTACCATTCCAGTGTTTAATTGCTATATTGTAATTACTTCTCCACCGTGGCCTATTTATTGCCTTAACTCCCTTATCTTATCACATTTACACTTTTTGTTTGATTTTTTCTACTGTATTATTGACTATGTTTTTGTTTATTCCATCTGTTGTATGTGTCGAACTGCTATGCTTTATCTTGGCCAGGTCGCAGTTGTAAATGAGAACTTGTTCTCAACTAGTCTACCAGGTGAAGAATAATAATAATAATCTGTTTATAGACTGGAACTGTCTGGTTGGTTCAGTGGATAGTCCAGACTATGTAAACATAATGTCTGTGCCCCACAGAGGTATTGTGGAGATGTTGAAGACTAAAGCTTGGGACCAGGCGTCCATTGCTGAGCATGAGGCCACAATGAAGAAGGTCCCTCAGATTGGGTTTATCAGCAACGAACATGTAAGCATCCACTCAATGACAATGCTGCAACATCCAAACCTACTGTTTATTCTGTTCCTCTGCTCCTCCTACAGAGTAACTACACCATATATGAGGGAAGCATCCTCAACATGATGGCTAGCCCTTCCGTGAGTTGCAGGAGTGTTCCAACTGGCCTGGGTCTGTGAAGAGTTAACTGGCAACAATAGCTTCTGGTTCAGAAGGCTGAATGTTTTCAAAATGAGTCTCCCATGCAATAGTAGAAAGTGTCAACTGTTTATTCATGATGTATAAAAAATAAATCAATTCAGACACCTTCCTATGATTTATGTTAAATGTCTTACCATGTGCTATAATATTTTTGAGCCTGTCATGCTATTTCACTGAGTTTTTATGAGTTGGCTGGCTAGGTAGTAGGTACTACAGTTTGGCTTTATGGACCCAATAACACTGCAATATGTACAGTTGAATGTTTGTGCTGTAGTGTTCAGGCGTTCCACCTTAAACATCTTGACCACAGTAAAAGTCCAGCCCTCGCTGCCCTAGCTCTTTGTTCAAACTAATTAGTGATTCTATGGCCTTGAGTTTTGAATTTTCTGTGCAGTCTAATTTTGGTTTGACTAAAACACGTTTCATCCTTGATGAATGCCACAAGTAAATTAACAGAATTATAGTCACTGATTTCCTTTTTTTCATATTTAACAGTAGACTATTTTCTCCAGCTCTTATTCCTTTTTAGTGACTGTCTTTAGCCTTCCTGCTCTATCAATTGTAATATGAACTATCATTTTTATTGTTTTTATCATGCACAGAATTTTGATGCAGATTTTTATTGACGGCAAAATCTGAGAACTGGAACTCTTAACGCTAGAATCCTTTATTTTAAATTGTGTACCCCATTTTGATTCTTGGAGAATATATCTCGGGGCCTATAAATGCCTCTGGCTTAGTTCAACTGTCGTACCCCACCAGAATCCAAAATGTACACCTTTTCTACGCCAATGTTTGTGCACCGTATCGCCTCAACGGTTACATATCTGGCCTTTTTCCTCAGCTTTTTATCAAAATGAACACAGTTGCAGAGTATCTTAGATGTGGCCACATGTTGCTGCTGAGAAGGTAATTACATTCATCACCAATTGCAGCTGACTCTTCATACAGCCTGTACTGCCTTTCCAGCTGCTTGTCAGCCATCAAGTATTCAAGATGTTTAACTTCAAAATACATACTTCTTCCCTGTATGCTACGTTTTGTATCATGATGCAAAATGCATCATACATGGATGAGTTCTGTATTTTGAAAGTTACATATTTTAACTGGATGGCTGACAAGCGAAAACATGTCAATGGAAAAACAAAACAAATACGAGTCCTGCCGAGTGTTTTCTTAAATGGAGAAAAACAAAACAAATACGAGTCCCGCCGAGTGTTTTCTTAAATGGAGAAAAACAAAACAAATACGAGTCCCGCCGAGTGTTTTCTTGGAGGAAAACAAAACAAATAAATGGAGGAAAACAAAACAAATACGAGTCCCGCCGAGTGTTTTCTTAAATAGAGGAAAACAAAACAAATACGAGTCCCGCCGAGTGTTTTCTTAACGAGTAGAGGAAAACAAAACAAATACGAGTCCCGCCGAGTGTTTTCTGGAGGAAAACAAAACAAATACGAAGTAGAGGAAAACAAAACAAATACGAGTCCCGCCGAGTGTTTTCTTAAATGGAGAAAAACAAAACAAATACGAGTCCCGCCGAGTGTTTTCTTAAATGGAGGAAAACAAAACAAATACGAGTCCCGTCGAGTGTTTTCTTAAATAGAGGAAAACAAAACAAATACGAGTCCCGCCGAGTGTTTTCTTAAATGGAGAAAAACAAAACAAATACGAGTCCCGCCGAGTGTTTTCTTAAATAGAGGAAAACAAAACAAATACGAGTCCCGCCGAGTGTTTTCTTAAATAGAGGAAAACAAAACAAATACGAGTCCCGCCGAGTGTTT
>NW_027259986.1:0-19175 GCF_045791955.1 Oncorhynchus clarkii lewisi
ACTGGATTGGAGCGGGAAGGGATCTCTACAAAGTTTTAAATGATGTATGACACTTGAATTTTCATGAACATTTAATATTTCGATTTCTGTCATTTGAATTTCGCACTCCGCAATTTCACCGGATGTTGTCGAGGTGAGACGCTGGCGCCCCAATGATCCGTAAGTGTTAATAACACTCTCTCTCCATATGACTCTCACTCTCTCCGTATCACTCTCTCCCTTTCACTCTCTCTATATATCCCTTACTATCTCTCTCTCCGTCTTACTATCACTCACTCTCCCCCTTTCACTCTCTCCCTATCACTCTCTCCTTATCTCTCTCTCTCTCTCCCTATCACTCTCTCACTATCACTCTCCAATGTTCTCTCCCTTACTAGGGGAGAGAGTCCCCTTGCTATCTCTCCCCTTGCTATCTCTATCTCCCTATCACACACTCTCTCTCTATATCACTCTCTCTATGTCACTCTCTCTCTCCCTATCCCTCTCTCTCCCCCTTATTATCACTCTCTGCACCCCTTACTCTCTCCCCTTACTCTCGCTCTCCCTTACAATTTCTGTATCTCTCTCCCTTGTTATCACTATCTCTCTCTCTCTCTCTCTCTCTCTCTCTCTCTCTCCCTTTCTATAACTCTCTCACTCTCCCTTACTATCTCTCTCTCCCTTACTATCACTCTCTTGCTTTCCCTATCACTCTCTATGTCCCTTACTATCACTCTCTATGTCCCTTACTATCACTCTCTCTCTACGTCTCTCTCTCCCCATTACAATCAATTTCTCTATCTCCTCCTTACTGTCACTCTCTCTCTTTCCCTATCACTCGCTCTCCCTATCATTGTATCTCTCTCCCCCTTACTACCACTCTCTCCCTATCAATTCAATTCAAGGGGCTTTATCGCTACTCTCTCTCCTTATGAGTCTCTCTCTTCGCATCACTCTCTCTCTCTATCACTCTCTCTCTCTATCACTCTCTCTATATATCACTCTCTCTCTACAATCACTTTCTCTCTCCCCTTACTATCACTCTCTCTACCTATCACACTCTCTCTCCCTATCACTCTCTCCCTTAATAACACACTCTCTCTCTCCCCCTTACTATCACTCTCTATCTCTATCACTCTCTCTCTATCACTCACTCTCTTTCCCTATCCCTCTCTCTGTCTTGCAATCACTCTCTCTCTATATCCTTTACTATCGCTCTCTCTCCCTTTCTATCACTCTCTATCTCCTTATCACTGTCTCTCTCTCCTTATCGCTCTTTCTCTCCTCCTATCACTCTCTCGCTATCACTCTTGCATTTGCTCTCTCTTACTATCACTCTCTCTCCCCCTTGCTATCACTCTGGGGCGGCAGGTAGCCTAGTGGTTAGAGCGTTGGACTTGTAACCGAAAGGTTGCAAGATCTGCCCACTTCTGCCCCTGAACAATGCAGTTAACCCACTGTTCCTAGGCCGTCATTGAAAATAAGAATTTGTTTTTAATAGACTTGCCTAGTTAAATAAAGGTTAAAATAATAAACTCTCTCTCTCCCTTACCATCACTACCAATCTCTTGCTCTCCCTATCACTATCTGTGTCCCTTAAAATCTCTTTCTCTCTCTCCCCTTACTACCACTCTCTCACCCTCACTATCTCTCTGTCACCTTTACTATCACTCACTCTCCCTTACTATCACTCACTCTCTCCCTTACTACCACTCTCTCTCTCCATTACTATCACTCTCTCGCCCTCACTATCACTCGCTCTCCCTTACTATCGCTCTCTCCCCTTACAATCACTTTGTCTATCTCCCCCTTACTGTAACTTTCTCTATCTCCCCTTACTGTCACTCTCGCTCCCCCTTACTATCACTCTCTCTCCCTATCACTCTCTCTCCCTATCACTCTTTCTCCATCTCTCTCTCTCTCTTTCCCTACTTATCACTCTCTCTCTCCCTAGGACTCTCTCTTTCTCTCTCCCCATGACTCTCTCTCTCTTTCCCTTAATATCACTCTCAAACTTACTATCACTCTCTCTCCCTATCTCTCTCCCTCCCTATGACTATCTTTCTCTCTCCACATGACTCTCTCTCTCTCCCCCTTACTATCCCTCTCTCTCTCCCTAACAATTTCTCTGCTTATCACTCTTATCTTTGCCCTATATTTTACCCCTATCTTTCTCTCTCCCCATGACTCTTTCTCTCCATATGACTCTCTAATTCTCTCTCTCTATGACTCTCTCTCTCCCTATGACTCTCTGTCTCCATATGACTCTCTCCCTATGACTCTCTCTCCCTATGACTCTCTCTTTCTCTCTCCCTATGACTCTCTCTTTCTCTCTCCCTATGACTCTCTCTCTCTCTCTCCCTATGACTCTCTCTTTCTCTCTCCCTATGATTATCTCTTTCTCTCTCCCTATGACTCTCTCTCTCCCTGTCACTCTCTTTCTCACTCCCTATCACTCTCTATTTCTCTCTCCCGATGACTCTCTCTCTCCCCCTATCACTCTCTTCCTCTCTCCCTATGACTCTCTCTTTCTCTTTCCATATGACTCTCTCCCCCTTACTATTACTCTCTCTCCTGTTCACTCTCTATCTTCCTATCACTCTCTCAGTATCAATCTCTCTCTAATACTCTCTCTTAATATATCACTCTCTTTCTACAATCATTCTCTCTCCCCCTTACTATCACTCTCTCTCTCCCTATCACACTCTCTCTCCCCCCTCTCTCTCTGTCACTGTCTATCTCTCCATTACTATCACTCCCTTTCATTTTCTCTCTCTCTCTCTCCCTATTACACTCTCCCTTTCTCCCTATCACTCTCTCTCTCCCTATCACTCTCTTGCTCTTCCTATCACACCCTCTCACTCTCTGTCTCCCAATCAAATTCTCTCTCTCCCTATCACACTCACTCTCTCTCTCTATGACTTTCTCTGTCTCCCTATCACACTCTCTCTCTTCTTACCAAACTCTCTCTCCCTATCACTCTCCCTATCATTATCTCTCTCCCTATCACACTCTGTCTCTCCCTGTCACTCTCTCTCTCTCCCTATCACTCTCCCTGTCACTCTCTCTCTCTCCCTATCACTCTCTTTCTCTCTCCCTTTCACACACTCTGTATCTGTTTATAACACTCTTTCGCTAACTCTCACTCTCTCCCTATCACACACACTCTCTCCCTATCACACACACACTCTCCCTATCACACACACACTCTCCCTATCACACACACTCTCCCTATCTCTCTCTCTCTCTCTCTCTCTCTCTGCATGCTGGGAGTGTTTGGTGCATGCTGGGAATTGTATGAGCGAAGGAGTGCGTGTGTTGTGGAGAGTTAGATATTCTTTCTTTCGGTTTTCTATTTCTTGGTGGCTTTTTTTGGTTTTCTTCTGTGCATGATTAAGGTTATTATTTTTGTTGTGGTAGAATGAAGTATTTTGTTTTTCGTATGGAAATGACCCTGATTTTGGCGGGGAAGGCAGCCCGAATGGGGATGGCAGCCCGAATGGGGATGGCAGCCCGAATGGGGATGGCAGCCCGAATGGGGATGGCAGCCCGAATGGGGATGCCGTCCCTGTCACTTCGGCACGGCTTTAGGTGTGTTACTGAAGCTACTGTCACGGTGGAGGAGTTTCTGGTCGCCGTAGAAGAGAAGGTAGGATACGAGAATGTTGCTTATGCGTCACGGATGAATAAAGCGGTGGTGGTATTTCTTAAAGAAGAGTGTCTTGTTGATCGGATGGTTGAGCATGGCGTACTTCTTTAAGAAGAGTGTCTTGTTGATCGGATGGTTGAGCATGGTGTACTTAAAGAAGAGTGTCTTGTTGATCGGATGGTTGAGCATGGTGTACTTCTTTAAGAAGAGTGTCTTGTTGATCGGATGGTTGAGCATGGTGTACTTAAAGAAGAGTGTCTTGTAGATCGGATGGTTGAGCATGGTGTACTTCTTTAAGAAGAGTGTCTTGTTGATCGGATGGTTGAGCATGGTGTACTTAAAGAAGAGTGTCTTGTTGATCGGATGGTTGAGCATGGTGTACTTCTTTAAGAAGAGTGTCTTGTTGATCGGATGGTTGAGCATGGTGTACTTAAAGAAGAGTGTCTTGTAGATCGGATGGTTGAGCATGGTGTACTTCTTAAAGAAGAGTGTCTTGTAGATTGGATGGTTGAGCATGGTGTACTTCTTAAAGAAGGGTGTCTTGTAGATTGGATGGTTGAGCATGGTGTACTTCTTAAAGAAGGGTGTCTTGTAGATTGGATGGTTGAGCATGGTGTACTTCTTAAAGAAGAGTGTCTTGTTGATCGGATGGTTGAGCATGGCATACTTCTTAAAGAATAGTGTCTTGTAGATTGGATGGTTGAGCATGGTGTACTACTTAAAGAAGAGTGTCTTGTTGATCGGATGGTTGAGCATGGTGTACTTCTTAAAGAAGAGTGTCTTGTAGATTGGATGGTTGAGCATGGTGTACTTCTTAAAGAAGAGTGTCTTGTTGATCGGATGGTTGAGCATGGTGTACTTCTTAAAGAAGAGTGTCTTGTTGATCGTATGGTTGAGCATGGTGTACTTCTTTAAGAAGAGTGTCTTGTTGATCGGATGGTTGAGCATGGTGTACTTCTTAAAGAAGAGTGTCTTGTTGATCGTATGGTTGAGCATGGTGTACTTCTTTAAGAAGAGTGTCTTGTTGATCGGATGGTTGAGCATGGTGTACTTAAAGAAGAGTGTCTTGTAGATCAGATGGTTGAGCATGGTGTACTTCTTAAAGAAGAGTGTCTTGTTGATCGTATGGTTGAGCATGGTGTACTTCTTTAAGAAGAGTGTCTTGTAGATTGGATGGTTGAGCATGGTGTACTTCTTAAAGAAGAGTGTCTTGTTGATCGTATGGTTGAGCATGGCGTACTTCTTAAAGAAGAGTGTCTTATAGATCGGATGGTTGAGCATGGTGTACTTCTTAAAGAAGAGTGTCTTGTTGATCGTATGGTTGAGCATGGTGTACTTCTTTAAGAAGAGTATCTTGTTGATCGGATGGTTGAGCATGGTGTACTTCTTTAAGAAGAGTGTCTTGTTGATCGGATGGTTGAGCATGGTGTACTTCTTTAAGAAGAGTGTCTTGTTGATCGGATGTTTGAGCATGGTGTACTTCTTTAAGAAGAGTGTCTTGTTGATCGGATGGTTGAGCATGGTGTACTTCTTAAAGAAGAGTGTCTAGTTGATCTTATAGTTGAGCATGGCGTACTTCTTAAAGAAGAGTGTCTTATAGATCGTACGGTTGAGCATGGTGTACTTCTTAAAGAAGAGTGTCTAGTTGATCTTATAGTTGAGCATGGCGTACTTCTTAAAGAAGAGTGTCTTGTTGATCGTATGGTTGAGCATGGCGTACTTCTTAAAGAAGAGTGTCTTATAGATCGGATGGTTGAGCATGGTGTACTTCTTAAAGAAGAGTGTCTTGTAGATCGTATGGTTGAGCATGGTGTACATCTTAAAGAAGAGTGTCTTGTAGATTGGATGGTTGAGCATGGTGTACTTCTTAAAGAAGAGTGTCTTGTTGATTGGATGGTTGAGCATGGTGTACTTCTTAAAGAAGAGTGTCTTGTAGATTGGATGGTTGAGCATGGTGTACTTCTTAAAGAAGGGTGTCTTGTAGATTGGATGGTTGAGCATGGTGTACTTCTTAAAGAAGAGTGTCTTGTTGATCGTATGGTTGAGCATGGTGTACTTCTTTAAGAAGAGTATCTTGTTGATCGGATGGTTGAGCATGGTGTACTTCTTTAAGAAGAGTGTCTTGTTGATCGGATGGTTGAGCATGGTGTACTTCTTTAAGAAGAGTGTCTTGTTGATCGGATGGTTGAGCATGGCGTACTTCTTAAAGAAGAGTGTCTTATAGATCGTATGGTTGAGCATGGTGTACTTCTTAAAGAAGAGTGTCTAGTGGATCTTATAGTTGAGCATGGCGTACTTCTTAAAGAAGAGTGTCTTGTTGATCGTATGGTTGAGCATGGCGTACTTCTTAAAGAAGAGTGTCTTATAGATCGGATGGTTGAGCATGGTGTACTTCTTAAAGAAGAGTGTCTTGTAGATCGTATGGTTGAGCATGGTGTACTTCTTAAAGAAGAGTGTCTTGTAGATTGGATGGTTGAGCATGGTGTACTTCTTAAAGAAGAGTGTCTTGTTGATTGGATGGTTGAGCATGGTGTACTTCTTAAAGAAGAGTGTCTTGTAGATTGGATGGTTGAGCATGGTGTACTTCTTAAAGAAGGGTGTCTTGTAGATTGGATGGTTGAGCATGGTGTACTTCTTAAAGAAGAGTGTCTTGTTGATCGGATGGTTGAGCATGGCATACTTCTTAAAGAATAGTGTCTTGTAGATTGGATGGTTGAGCATGGTGTACTACTTAAAGAAGAGTGTCTTGTTGATCGGATGGTTGAGCATGGTGTACTTCTTTAAGAAGAGTGTCTTGTTGATCGGATGGTTGAGCATGGCGTACTTCTTAAAGAAGAGTGTCTTGTTGATCGGATGGTTGAGCATGGTGCACTTCTTAAAGAAGAGTGTCCTGTTGATCGGATGGTTGAGCATGGTGTACTTCTTAAAGAAGAGTGTCTTGTTGATCGGATGGTTGAGCATGGTGTACTTCTTAAAGAAGAGTGTCTTGTTGATCGGATGGTTGAGCATGGTGTACTTCTTAAAGAAGAGTGTCTTGTTGATCGGATGGTTGAGCATGGTGTATTTCTTAAAGAAGAGTGTCTTGTTGATCGGATGGTTGAGCATGGTGTACTTCTTAAAGAAGAGTGTCTTGTAGATTGGATGGTTGAGCATGGCGTACTTCTTAAAGGAATGTTTATTCAAGTTATGTCGCTTTTTTCTTCGTCAACAAGGGAGAGGTTATGTAGGGAGAGGTGATGTAGGGAGAGGTGATGTAGGGAGAGGTGGACCGACAGCGGTAGAGCAGCCACATGCACCTGTTGCTGAGGAACAAGTTATCCGTGTTGAGGGCAAGGAGTTGCAACTTGCATTAGAGGGAAATGTTATGCAGCAGAAAAGTATTGTTGTAGAAGGTACTGATGTATCTGAAGAGCCAGTTCCTCAGACTGGTGAGCAGGTGCCCAGTACGAGTGCCGTGGTAAAGGAGGGGGTTCATGTGGAGCTAGGCTCCCAGGTAGTGGAGGAGGTGCCCAGTACGAGTGCTGGGGTAAAGGAGGGGGTTCATGTGGAGCTAGGCTCCCAGGTAGTGGAGAAGGTGCCCAGTACGAGTGCTGGGGTAAAGGAGGGGGTTCATGTGGAGCTAGGCTCCCAGGTAGTGGAGGAGGTGCCCAGTACGAGTGCTGGGGTAAATGAGGGGGTTCATGTGGAGCTAGGCTCCCAGATAGTGGAGGAGATGCCCACTACGAGTGTTGGGGTTCATGTGGAGCTAGTCTCCCAGGTAGTGTCACACTCTCTCTCCCTATCACACTCTCTCTCTCCCTATCACACACTCTCTCTCTCTCCCTATCACACTCTCTCTCTCCCTATCACACTCTCTCTCTCTCCCTGTCACTCTCTCTCTCTCTCCCTATCACACTCTCTCTCTCTCTCTCTCCCTGTCACACTCTCTCACACTCTCTCCCTCCCTGTCACACTCTCTCAAACTCTCTCCCTCCCTGTCACACTCTCTCTCCCTATCACACTCTCTATCCCTATCACACACTCTCTCTCTCCCTATCACACTCTCTCTCTCCCTATCACACTCTCTCTCTCTTCCTATCACACTCTCTCTCTCTCCCTATCACACTCTCTCTCTCTCTCCCTGTCACACACACTCTCTCCCTGTCACCCACTCTCTCTCCCTGTCACACTCTCTCTCCCTATCACATTATCTCTCTCTCTGTCACACTCTCTCTCCCTGTCACACTCTCTCTCTCTCTGTCACACTCTCTCTCTCTGTCACACTCTCTCTCTCTGTCACACACTCTCTCTCTCTGTCACACTCTCTCTCTCTCTCTGTCACACTCTCTCCCTGTCACACTCTCTCTCTCTGTCACACTCTCTCTCTCTGTCACACACTCTCTCTCTGTCACACTCTCTCTCCCTGTCACTCTCTCTCTCTCTCTGTCACACTCTCTCTCTCCCTGTCACACTCTCTCTCTCTCTCTCTCTCCCTGTCACTCTCTCTCTCTCTCTCTCTCTCTCTCCCTGTCACACTCTCTCTCCCTATCACACTCTCTCTCCCTGTCACACTCTCTCTCTCTCTCTCTCTCTCCCTGTCACACTCTCTCTCTCTCTGTCACACTCTCTCTCTCCCTGTCACACTCTCTCTCTCTCTCTCTCTCCCTGTCACACACTCTCTCTCCCTGTCACACTCTCTCTCCCTGTCACACTCTCTCTCCCTGTCACACTCTTTCTCTCTCCCTGTCACACTCTTTCCCTCTCCCTGTAACACTCTTTCTCTCTTCCTGTCACACTCTTTCTCTCTCCCTGCCACACTCTCTCTCTCCCTGCCACACTCTTTCTCTCTCCCTGTCACACTCTTTCTCTCTCCCTGCCACACTCTCTCTCTCCCCCTGTCACACTCTCTCTCCCTGTCACACTCTCTCTCTCTCCCTGTCACAGTCTTTCTCTCTCCCTGTCACACTCTTTCTCTCTCCCTGTCACACTCTTTCTCTCTCCCTATCACACTCTTTCTCTCTCCCTATCACACTCTTTCTCTCTCCCTGCCACACTCTCTCTCTCCCTGTCACACTCTCTCTCTCCCTGTCACACTCTTTCTCTCTCCCTGTCACACTCTATCTCTCTCACTATCACACTCTTTCTCTCTCCCTGCCACACTCTCTCTCTCCCTGTCACACTCTCTCTCTCCCTGTCACACTCTTTATCTCTCCCTGCAACACTCTATCTCTCCCTGTCACACACTCTCTCTCCCTATCACACACTCTCTCTCCCTGTCATACTCTCTCTCCCTGTCACACTCTCTCTCTCCCTGTCACACTCTCTCTCGCCTTATCACATTATCTTTCTCCCTATCACACTCTCAATCTCCCTTTAACACTCTCTCTCTCTCCCTATCACACTCTCTCTCTCCCTATCACACTCTTTCTCTCTCCCTGTCACACCCTTTCTCTCTCCCTGTCACACTCTTTCTCTCCCTGTCACACTCTCTCTGCCACACTCTCTCTCTCCCTGTCACACTCTCCCTGTCACACTCTCTCTCTCCCTATCACTCTCTCTATCTCCCTATCACTCTCTCTATCTCCCTATCACACTCTCTCTCTCCCTGTCACACTCTCTCACACTCTCTCCCTCCCTGTCACACTCTCTCAAACTCTCTCCCTCCCTGTCACACTCTCTCTCCCTATCACACTCTCTATCCCTATCACACACTCTCTCTCTCCCTATCACACTCTCTCTCTCCCTATCACACTCTCTCTCTCTTCCTATCACACTCTCTCTCTCTCCCTATCACACTCTCTCTCTCTCCCTGTCACACACACTCTCTCCCTGTCACCCACTCTCTCTCCCTGTCACACTCTCTCTCCCTATCACATTATCTCTCTCTCTGTCACACTCTCTCTCCCTGTCACACTCTCTCTCTCTCTGTCACACTCTCTCTCTCTGTCACACTCTCTCTCTCTGTCACACACTCTCTCTCTCTGTCACACTCTCTCTCTCTCTCTGTCACACTCTCTCCCTGTCACACTCTCTCTCTCTGTCACACTCTCTCTCTCTGTCACACACTCTCTCTCTGTCACACTCTCTCTCCCTGTCACTCTCTCTCTCTCTCTCTCTGTCACACTCTCTCTCTCCCTGTCACACTCTCTCTCTCTCTCTCTCTCTCCCTGTCACTCTCTCTCTCTCTCTCTCTCTCTCTCCCTGTCACACTCTCTCTCCCTATCACACTCTCTCTCCCTGTCACTCTCTCTCTCTCTCTCTCTCTCCCTGTCACACTCTCTCTCTCTCTGTCACACTCTCTCTCTCCCTGTCACACTCTCTCTCTCTCTCTCTCTCCCTGTCACACACTCTCTCTCCCTGTCACACTCTCTCTCCCTGTCACACTCTCTCTCCCTGTCACACTCTTTCTCTCTCCCTGTCACACTCTTTCCCTCTCCCTGTAACACTCTTTCTCTCTTCCTGTCACACTCTTTCTCTCTCCCTGCCACACTCTCTCTCTCCCTGCCACACTCTTTCTCTCTCCCTGTCACACTCTTTCTCTCTCCCTGCCACACTCTCTCTCTCCCCCTGTCACACTCTCTCTCCCTGTCACACTCTCTCTCTCTCCCTGTCACAGTCTTTCTCTCTCCCTGTCACACTCTTTCTCTCTCCCTGTCACACTCTTTCTCTCTCCCTCTCACACTCTATCTCTCTCCCTATCACACTCTATCTCTCTCACTGCCACACTCTCTCTCTCCCTGTCACACTCTCTCTCTCCCTGTCACACTCTTTCTCTCTCCCTGTCACACTCTTTCTCTCTCCCTATCACACTCTTTCTCTCTCCCTGCCACACTCTCTCTCTCCCTGTCACACTCTCTCTCTCCCTGTCACACTCTTTATCTCTCCCTGCAACACTCTATCTCTCCCTGTCACACACTCTCTCTCCCTATCACACACTCTCTCTCCCTGTCATACTCTCTCTCCCTGTCACACTCTCTCTCTCCCTGTCACACTCTCTCTCGCCTTATCACATTATCTTTCTCCCTATCACACTCTCAATCTCCCTTTAACACTCTCTCTCTCTCCCTATCACACTCTCTCTCTCCCTATCACACTCTTTCTCTCTCCCTGTCACACCCTTTCTCTCTCCCTGTCACACTCTTTCTCTCCCTGTCACACTCTCTCTGCCACACTCTCTCTCTCCCTGTCACACTCTCCCTGTCACACTCTCTCTCTCCCTATCACTCTCTCTATCTCCCTATCACTCTCTCTATCTCCCTATCACACTCTCTCTCTCCCTGTCACACTCTCTCTCTCCCTATCACACACTCTCTCTCTCTCTCCCTTTCACACTCTCTCTCTTCCTATCACTCTCTCTCTTTCCCTGTCACACTCTCTCTCCCTATCACACTCTCTCTCTTTCCCTATCCCTTTCCCTCTTTCTCACTCTGTCACTCTCTCTGCCTATCACTCTCTCCCTATCACTCTCACCACCTATCACTCTCTCATTCTCTCTGCCTATCTCTCTCACTCTCTCCACCTTACTATTTCTCTCTCTCGCTCTCTCCCCATTATTATCTCTCTCTCCCTATCACTCCACCCTCTCTCAATCTTGTGCTGCTGGGGAGATTTAGGCATAAAATGCATCCCTAGGAAACATGGCTTAGGCATGTCACTCATTCGTTCCTTCCCGCTTCCCTTTGTCTTCAGCTGACTTGCTATCATATACAGAACCACACTCAGGGGGAGTTATTTGATGTGTCACATTGAAAAATCCATGCTGCATTAACACAGGAGAGAATGAGCACCTGTCAGAGAGACTGGTACATGGGGAAAATGGAACGACAAACTAGAAGAAATTAAATTCACATTGCAGCCATTTTATTTGTTTGTTACTAAAATGGCTGCCGAGGACCTGTAAGAGTCACATTTGTTGTGACAAGGCTGTAATAGTCATTTCAAAAAAATGAATTACCCACCAACGAATGTGTTAAGCATTTTGAATGACATCAGATAAGCTTAAGGACACCTGTGGTAAAGTTGTAGTCCTTTTCTGATGTCCAATCAACCTTATTCTGACCATAACCTTTTTTCAAATAAAATCATTGATATTTTTTTTTGTTGCCTTGAAATTTTACAGAATGTTGTCCTTAAATGAAAATGGACAAATAACTGCTCCCCACTCTCAGAATAGTCGTCAGTAGAGTCAGAGTGATGACGGGGTGTATATCTCTGACACTAATTTATTTTGAGTGCTAGTTGCCAGAGGTGTAGAGAGCAAGAGGCGCTTGTCCCAGACTCCTCTGCCCCCCTCTTCCAAAAAAAGCGCCACCTCGCAGATCCACAGAGCCCGGCGCTCATGGGTCATTAAGGCCAGCTGTCATAGCTACTGTCATAAGGCTAGCCTGCCAACACCCCTTAATTCACACACCTCGACGAAGAGGAATGTGTTCAGGGTCCAAACATAGCATCCCGCTCACTACGTCTGTCGTTGCAACAGCTCAGTGGATTGGGAAAATAAACATATTTTTACCTACCACTGGACAAAGCGAGTGGCCAGTGAAAATATAAGACAGCTTTATTCAATTAAACAGAGTTATCAGGCTTTTTAAGGCAGATTGATGTTCTGTAAAAAATAAAAAAAATAAAAAATCATATTCATTTTGAATCTCATGTTGGTTGACACAGCAAACACATTTTTTTAAGTTAACAGTTTGAATGTAGACTAGGTGCACAAGGGCAATTAAGCAATAATACATGAGTCCATGTATTATCACATTTTTATCATGGCTGTGACGTGGTCAGAGCCATGAGCAGAAGCTGAGTGGCGTAGACTACCACAGCCATGATAAAATGTCACACATGGACTTGATTGGAAATGTGAATTTAATGTAGGATAATATGACACAACAGATCTTGTAAAAGATAATACAAAGATAAATGTTTGTTTTTTTGTACCATCATCTTTGAAATGCAAGTTAAATGCCATAATGTATTATTCCAGCCCAGGGTCAATTTGGATTTTGGCCACTAGCTGGCATCAGTGTACGTGCAAAGTTTTAGACTGATTCAATGAACCATTGCATTTATGTTCAAAATGTATCAAGACTGCCCAAATGTACCTAATTGGTTTATTAATGAATTTTCGAGTTCAAAATTGCGCACTCTCCCCAAACAATAGCATGGTATTCTTCACTGTAATAGCTACTGTAAATTGAACAGTGCAGTTAGATTAACAATAATTTAAGCTTTCTGCCCATATCAGATATGTCTATGTCCTGGGATTTTGATGTTTGTTACCTTCAACCTCATGCTAATCACATTAGCCTGTTATCTCAACTGTCCCACTGGGTTGGGACACCAATCCCGTAGAGGTTAATACAATAAGTCACCAGCATTAAAAAGCAAGATGCTTTCCCAAACCACCAATTTTCCAACAAAACATGATGCTACATTAACTAACACTAGTTGTCAAGTGCAAGTCATCCTCATCCTCTGCTGGTGGGGGAGACACTGCAGGGACGTAACGTCTACTCTAACGTCTAACACGCTCCAAAACAGAAAGGGGGATTTGTTGTTTTAGAGCAAGAGGGAGCAGACGTAAAATGCTATCAGCGGGGAACCGTGGGGAGTGTGTGTGAGGAAGGGAGACGAGCGTTGCTGTAACACAGCTCAGATCACTACTGACACATCAGAGGAAGAGAGCCCAAGCCCTACATGTACTGTAGGAGCCCCGCCTGTCAACCTGGAGACAGCCACACAGAGAGAGTACAGAGGGGAATCAAACACAACCTAAATAATGCATGGAAAATGGTCTGTGAGACAGTGTGTCTGTGTGTGTGGGGCTGGGGTGGTGTGTGTGTGGGGACGGGGTAGTGTGTGTTTTGGGACGGGGTAGTGTGTGTGTGTGTGTGTGTGTGGACAGAGTAGTGTGTGTGTGGGGACGGGGTAGTGTGTGTGTGGGGACAGGGTAGTGTGTGTGTGGGGACTGGATAGTGTGTGTGTGTGGATGGAGTAGTGTGTGTGTGGGGACGGGGTTGTGTGTGTGTGGGGACGGGGTAATGTGTGTGTGTGGGGACGGGGTTGTGTGTGTGTGGGGACGGGGTAGTGTGTGTGGGGGGACGAGGTAGTGTGTGTGGGGGGACGAGGTAGTGTGTGTGGGGGGACGGGGTAGTGTGTGTGTGGGGACGGGGTAGTGTGTGTGTGGGGACGGGGTAGTGTGTGTGGGGACGGGGTAGTGTGTGTGTGTGTGTGGGGACGGGGTAGTGTGTGTGTGGGGACAGGGTAGTGTGTGTGTGGGGACTGGATAGTGTGTGTGTGTGGATGGAGTAGTGTGTGTGTGGGGACGGGGTAGTGTGTGTGTGGGGACGGGGTAATGTGTGTGTGTGGGGACGGGGTTGTGTGTGTGTGGGGACGGGGTAGTGTGTGTGGGGGGACGAGGTAGTGTGTGTGGGGGGACGAGGTAGTGTGTGTGGGGGGACGGGGTAGTGTGTGTGTGGGGACGGGGTAGTGTGTGTGTGGGGACGGGGTAGTGTGTGTGGGGACGGGGTAGTGTGTGTGTGTGTGTGGGGACGGGGTAGTGTGTGTGTGGGGACGGGGTAGTGTGTGTGTCTGTGTGTGTGGGGACGGGGTAGCGTGTGTGGGGACGGGGTAGTGTGTGTGTGGGGACGGGGTAGTGTGTGTGGGGACGGGGTAGTGTGTGTGGGGACGGGGTAGTGTGTGTGGGGACGGGGTAGTGTGTGTGTGGGGACGGGGTAGTGTGTGTGTCTGTGTGTGTGGGGATGGGGTAGTGTGTGTGGGGACGGGGTAGTGTGTGTGTGGGGATGGGGTAGTGTGTGTGTGTGTGGGGACGGGGTAGTGTGTGTGTGGGGACTGGATAGTGTGTGTGTGGGGACAGAGTAGTGTGTGTGTGGGGACGGGGTAGTGTGTGTGTGGGGACGGGATAGTGTGTGTGTGGGGACGGGGTAGTGTGTGTGTGGGGACGGGCTAGTGTGTGTTTGGGGACGGGGTAGTGTGTGTGGGGACGGGGTAGTGTGTGTGTGGGGACGGGGTAGTGTGTGTGGGGGGACGGGGTAGTGTGTGTGGGGGGACGAGGTAGTGTGTGTGGGGGGACGAGGTAGTGTGTGTGGGGGGACGGGGTAGTGTGTGTGTGGGGACGGGGTAGTGTGTGTGTGGGGACGGGGTAGTGTGTGTGGGGACGGGGTAGTGTGTGTGTGTGTGTGGGGACGGGGTAGTGTGTGTGTGGGGACAGGGTAGTGTGTGTGTGGGGACTGGATAGTGTGTGTGTGTGGATGGAGTAGTGTGTGTGTGGGGACGGGGTAGTGTGTGTGTGGGGACGGGGTAATGTGTGTGTGTGGGGACGGGGTTGTGTGTGTGTGGGGACGGGGTAGTGTGTGTGGGGGGACGAGGTAGTGTGTGTGGGGGGACGAGGTAGTGTGTGTGGGGGGACGGGGTAGTGTGTGTGTGGGGACGGGGTAGTGTGTGTGTGGGGACGGGGTAGTGTGTGTGGGGACGGGGTAGTGTGTGTGTGTGTGTGGGGACGGGGTAGTGTGTGTGTGGGGACGGGGTAGTGTGTGTGTCTGTGTGTGTGGGGACGGGGTAGCGTGTGTGGGGACGGGGTAGTGTGTGTGTGGGGACGGGGTAGTGTGTGTGGGGACGGGGTAGTGTGTGTGGGGACGGGGTAGTGTGTGTGGGGACGGGGTAGTGTGTGTGTGGGGACGGGGTAGTGTGTGTGTCTGTGTGTGTGGGGATGGGGTAGTGTGTGTGGGGACGGGGTAGTGTGTGTGTGGGGATGGGGTAGTGTGTGTGTGTGTGGGGACGGGGTAGTGTGTGTGTGGGGACTGGATAGTGTGTGTGTGGGGACAGAGTAGTGTGTGTGTGGGGACGGGGTAGTGTGTGTGTGGGGACGGGATAGTGTGTGTGTGGGGACGGGGTAGTGTGTGTGTGGGGACGGGGTAGTGTGTGTTTGGGGACGGGGTAGTGTGTGTGGGGACGGGGTAGTGTGTGTGTGGGGACGGGGTAGTGTGTGTGGGGGGACGGGGTAGTGTGTGTGGGGGGACGAGGTAGTGTGTGTGGGGGGACGAGGTAGTGTGTGTGGGGGGACGGGGTAGTGTGTGTGTGGGGACGGGGTAGTGTGTGTGTGGGGACGGGGTAGTGTGTGTGGGGACGGGGTAGTGTGTGTGTGTGTGTAGGGACGTGGTAGTGTGTGTGTGGGGACGGGGTAGTGTGTGTGTCTGTGTGTGTGGGGACGGGGTAGTGTGTGTGGGGACGGGGTAGTGTGTGTGTCTGTGTGTGTGGGGACGAGGTAGTGTGTGTAGGGACGGGGTAGTGTGTGTGGGGACAGAGTAGTGTGTGTGTGGGGACAGAGTAGTGTGTGTGTGGGGACGGGGTAGTGTGTGTGTGGGGATGGGGTAGTGTGTGTGGGGACGGGGTAGTGTGTGTGTGTGTGGGGACGGGGTAGTGTGTGTGTGGGGACGGGGTAGTGTGTGTGTGGGGACGGGGTAGTGTGTGTGGGGACGGGGTAGTGTGAGTGTCTGTGTGTGTGGGGACTGGGTAGTGTGTGTGGGGACGGGGTAGTGTGTGTGTGGGGACGGGGTAGTGTGTGTGGGGACGGGGTAGTGTGTGTGGGGACGGGGTAGTGTGTGTGTCTGTGTGTGTGGGGACGGGGTAGTGTGTGTGGGGACGGGGTAGTGTGTGTGTCTGTGTGTGTGGGGACGGGGTAGTGTGTGTGGGGACGGGGTAGTGTGTGTGTCTGTGTGTGTGGGGACGGGGTAGTGTGTGTGGGGACGGGGTAGTGTGTGTGTCTGTGTGTGTGGGGACGGGGTAGTGTGTGTGGGGACGGGGTAGTGTGTGTGGGGATGGGGTAGTGTGTGTGTGTGTGGGGACGGGGTAGTGTGTGTGTGTGTGGGGACGGGGTAGTGTGTGTGTGGGGACAGGGTAGTGTGTGTGTGGGGACTGGATAGTGTGTGTGTGTGGATGGAGTAGTGTGTGTGTGGGGACGGGGTAGTGTGTGTGTGGGGACGGGGTAATGTGTGTGTGTGGGGACGGGGTTGTGTGTGTGTGGGGACGGGGTAGTGTGTGTGGGGGGACGGGGTAGTGTGTGTGTGTGTGTGTGTCTGTGTGTACATGCAAGGGTTTATCTATGCCTGAATGTGTGTGCGTGTTCACCTTTGGTTGGGTGTGTGTGTGTCTGTGTGTGTGTTTGTCTGTGTGCGTGTGTGCTTGAGTGCGGTCTGTGAGACAGTGTGTCTGTGTGTGTGGGGATGGGGTGGTGTGTGTGTGGGGACGGGGTAGTGTGTGTTTTGGGACGGGGTAGTGTGTGTGTGTGTGTGTGTGTGTGGACAGAGTAGTGTGTGTGTGGGGACGGGGTAGTGTGTGTGTGGGGACAGGGTAGTGTGTGTGTGGGGACTGGATAGTGTGTGTGTGTGGATGGAGTAGTGTGTGTGTGGGGACGGGGTAGTGTGTGTGTGGGGACGGGGTAATGTGTGTGTGTGGGGACGGGGTTGTGTGTGTGTGGGGACGGGGTAGTGTGTGTGGGGGGACGAGGTAGTGTGTGTGGGGGGACGAGGTAGTGTGTGTGGGGGGACGGGGTAGTGTGTGTGTGGGGACGGGGTAGTGTGTGTGTGGGGACGGGGTAGTGTGTGTGGGGACGGGGTAGTGTGTGTGTGTGTGTGGGGACGGGGTAGTGTGTGTGTGGGGACAGGGTAGTGTGTGTGTGGGGACTGGATAGTGTGTGTGTGTGGATGGAGTAGTGTGTGTGTGGGGACGGGGTAGTGTGTGTGTGGGGACGGGGTAATGTGTGTGTGTGGGGACGGGGTTGTGTGTGTGTGGGGACGGGGTAGTGTGTGTGGGGGGACGAGGTAGTGTGTGTGGGGGGACGAGGTAGTGTGTGTGGGGGGACGGGGTAGTGTGTGTGTGGGGACGGGGTAGTGTGTGTGTGGGGACGGGGTAGTGTGTGTGGGGACGGGGTAGTGTGTGTGTGTGTGTGGGGACGGGGTAGTGTGTGTGTGGGGACGGGGTAGTGTGTGTGTCTGTGTGTGTGGGGACGGGGTAGCGTGTGTGGGGACGGGGTAGTGTGTGTGTGGGGACGGGGTAGTGTGTGTGGGGACGGGGTAGTGTGTGTGGGGACGGGGTAGTGTGTGTGGGGACGGGGTAGTGTGTGTGTGGGGACGGGGTAGTGTGTGTGTCTGTGTGTGTGGGGATGGGGTAGTGTGTGTGGGGACGGGGTAGTGTGTGTGTGGGGATGGGGTAGTGTGTGTGTGTGTGGGGACGGGGTAGTGTGTGTGTGGGGACTGGATAGTGTGTGTGTGGGGACAGAGTAGTGTGTGTGTGGGGACGGGGTAGTGTGTGTGTGGGGACGGGATAGTGTGTGTGTGGGGACGGGGTAGTGTGTGTGTGGGGACGGGGTAGTGTGTGTTTGGGGACGGGGTAGTGTGTGTGGGGACGGGGTAGTGTGTGTGTGGGGACGGGGTAGTGTGTGTGGGGGGACGGGGTAGTGTGTGTGGGGGGACGAGGTAGTGTGTGTGGGGGGACGAGGTAGTGTGTGTGGGGGGACGGGGTAGTGTGTGTGTGGGGACGGGGTAGTGTGTGTGTGGGGACGGGGTAGTGTGTGTGGGGACGGGGTAGTGTGTGTGTGTGTGTAGGGACGTGGTAGTGTGTGTGTGGGGACGGGGTAGTGTGTGTGTCTGTGTGTGTGGGGACGGGGTAGTGTGTTTGGGGACGGGGTAGTGTGTGTGTCTGTGTGTGTGGGGACGAGGTAGTGTGTGTAGGGACGGGGTAGTGTGTGTGGGGACAGAGTAGTGTGTGTGTGGGGACAGAGTAGTGTGTGTGTGGGGACGGGGTAGTGTGTGTGTGGGGATGGGGTAGTGTGTGTGGGGACGGGGTAGTGTGTGTGTGTGTGGGGACGGGGTAGTGTGTGTGTGGGGACGGGGTAGTGTGTGTGTGGGGACGGGGTAGTGTGTGTGGGGACGGGGTAGTGTGTGTGTCTGTGTGTGTGGGGACTGGGTAGTGTGTGTGGGGACGGGGTAGTGTGTGTGTGGGGACGGGGTAGTGTGTGTGGGGACGAGGTAGTGTGTGTAGGGACGGGGTAGTGTGTGTGTCTGTGTGTGTGGGGACGGGGTAGTGTGTGTGTCTGTGTGTGTGGGGACGAGGTAGTGTGTGTAGGGACGGGGTAGTGTGTGTGGGGACAGAGTAGTGTGTGTGTGGGGACAGAGTACTGTGTGTGTGGGGACGGGGTAGTGTGTGTGTGGGGATGGGGTAGTGTGTGTGGGGACGGGGGTAGTGTGTGTGTGTGTGTGGGGACGGGGTAGTGTGTGTGTGGGGACGGGGTAGTGTGTGTGTGGGGACGGGGTAGTGTGTGTGGGGACGGGGTAGTGTGTGTGTCTGTGTGTGTGGGGACTGGGTAGTGTGTGTGGGGACGGGGTAGTGTGTGTGTGGGGACGGGGTAGTGTGTGTGGGGACGGGGTAGTGTGTGTGGGGACGGGGTAGTGTGTGTGGGGACGGGGTAGTGTGTGTGTCTGTGTGTGTGGGGACGGGGTAGTGTGTGTGGGGACGGGGTAGTGTGTGTGTCTGTGTGTGTGGGGACGGGGTA
>NW_027259987.1:5000-19158 GCF_045791955.1 Oncorhynchus clarkii lewisi
ACAGAGCTACAGGTCAGGTGTATTAACAGAGCTATAGGTCAGGTGTATTAACAGAGCTACAGGTCAGGTGTGTTAGCAGAGCTACAGGTCAGGTGTGTTAACAGAACTACAGGTAAGGTGTGTTAACAGAGCTACAGGTCAGGTGTGTTAACAGAACTACAGGTAAGGTGTGTTAACAGAGCTACAGCTAAGGTGTGTTAACAGAGCTACAGCTAAGGTGTGTTAACAGAGCTACAGGTCAGGTGTGTTAACAGAACTACAGGTCAGATGTGTTAGCAGAGCTACAGGGTGATCCATGGAGTCACCGTGTTTAGGGACAGTGAATGTAAGAGGCAAAATGGACAGCCAGTGTGGAACGGAATGACTGGTATTATATTCAGTTGGTCAACAACAACACAGATAGGCTGCAACCTAAATGGCACACTGTTCCCTATATAGTGCACTACTTTTGACCGGCGCCTTATGGGCGCTGGTCAAAAGCAGTGCACTACATTGGAAATAGGGTGCCGTTTGGCCATAGAGTTCGGAAGTTCCCGGCCAGTGGCACAGGATGGAATGTTATGGGCAGGGCTCTGAGCTGTGGACAGGAAGCTAGCTGCATTGTGTATGTGTGTGTGTTTTGCCTAGGCTACATATTGTTCTCCCTCACATACCACCAGTTATTTCTGGACTCCCAGTCAGCCCCTTTAAGGTCTCATGTACATGATGTCCAGTGTATTGTCCAGCTCTAACCCTATGAAGGACATTAATAGGCCTATGCAATACAGAGCCTACCATTCGTTTGGAACTGAAAATACATTCACATCGTTTGGCCACGAGTGCCCACTCAAAAACGTATAGGTCCGTGACTCCCCTGGCGAGCCCCACTGTCCTCTGTGATCCTCTATGATCTCAGTAAACTGGTGTGTGTGTACACACACACACACACACACACACACACACACGTTGCACAGAAGTAGTTCATGTTTAACTCTATTACTATGGTGTCTGTGAGTTAAGGACTTATTGAGCCAATTAGAGATGAGGAAATATACTGAGATGAATCCCAGGCCCTGCTGTTATTGAGTTAGACAAAGAAACCAGGCCGCTCCTGATCACACCATTACTCATGAAACACCCATATTGCAATCGTTTTCTATCTGTTCATACGTACACATATAGAAATTACTGATTTATTTCTGACTAACATGTTCCCTCAGAAACATATTATAGGCTATCACAACAAGTAGTTGGTGGGCCGCTGCCAACTAGGCTATACATGATGCATTGTCATATATCAACATGTCATTACACTAGTCACTAAATACCTGACACAAACCGTCACAGGCACCAGCAGTTTTACACTACTAGACCACAGGCCTATACTGAGATAATTTAAAACCCGTTAAACGATTACATTGTTATTATGGGGTTGAACTCATTTCCTGAGAAATATAAATATCCCACATATGTGAAGTGTATTATCGCCCACTCTAGCCTGGATACCCAAACGTGTTCGCTGTCAACCTGTCACACGTAGCATCACTTTCCGTGTCAGCCCGGCTCGCGAGTTCCCGGGATGAAAACAATAACAGCAAATCCCAGCGAAAACCCAGTATCCATTATGTAAGCACACCTCACTTACCGTCAAAATAACGTGGAACACCGTACCGTAATCGACACGGTAAACCCGCTTTCCCGTGTTCTTATTTAGGGTGAATTATATGTACTATAACCAAGTAGCAGTAGCTAGCTACATGTTTATTTCCCGACGTCTGATCATGGACGACAGATCGGCATGGGCCGTGCCCCACCGACGGTCTGTGGACTCCCAGCGGTGATCCAGCGCTCTTTCGCGGCGGCACTGTGTCGCTCCCTTCCGCTCCCCTTCCAGTCTCCCGTCTGTCAAATGTCAGCCGTAAAATCTGCTTCTCGATCCGAGGTAGCGATATGTCATCTGTTAGATTTCATAGCATTGGTGGATAAACTCCGTTAGATTCTACCGAACCGTTACTTGACGTGCCAGTCTGCAGTAAAGAAAGCGCTCCTCTTCTCTTAATTATTTAGAAGACCCCATATCCGCTGCACTGTTTCCGCTCCTGTGGCAGCAACAGTGAATACGGTCCTGTTTTTGTAGCATCTCTCCTTGGTGACAGGTCGGAACGGTGTCAGCATATCGAGATATTAACTCAACACTTTTCCAACCCTTGAATCGCGTTGAATAACTTTCTAAAAAGCTTTGTCTGGTCAACCGTGCGCTAGCTGGCGCGGCATAACGTTGTTTGGACCAGCGGCATCAGTCAGTATACGAGCATAGTGGATGAAAGTAGGCTAGATGTATCACTAGCACTATGAGGTAGCAGGGACAAGATGTTAGCAGATGGTAGAGAGATGGACGGAGGGATTTGGTCGATCTCACTTGTATAATCCCTGTAGCAAAACGAAGCAGCCAGTCAGATATTTTTCCAACAATATCAGGCTTCTGGGTCAGGTAAAAACAAAAGGCACCACAAATGGTTAATAAACAGATTTTTTTTTTTATTTCAGTGTATTCAAATACATTTTTCTACAAAATATATGTACACAAGTCAGAGTAAACATAAGGTGTTGTTGACAACATAATCAAAACATGTTTCCATTTTTACATCTTTAGACAGTTTTTTTAGCAAGGCTGTGGAACAAGGATGTAACCGACTGGGGTGATTTTAAATGTGACCCCTGGATACATCTAGTATTCCTATGGTATATATGGGGTGATTTTAAATGTGACCCCTGGATACATCTAGTATTCCTATGGTATTTATGGGGTGATTTTAAATGTGACCCCTGGATACATCTAGTATTCCTACAGTAGGACTTCCTACACATCCTACAGTGTAATCATATTCCTATGGTATAGGTCAGGACATCACATGACATTACAGTGTTTCCCCTATATGCATTTAGCAGTGGCGGCCCGTGCTGCCACTCCCCCCAGAAAACATATATATATATTTCTATATTTCTATATATATATATATTTCTATGTAGAAAAGCTAATATTTTTTTTAAAGATGATCTTTTTTAATATCTTTTTTATTTTACCCCTTTTTCTCCCCAATTTCGTGGTGTCCAATTGTTTTAGTAGCTACTATCTTGTCTCATCGCTACAACTCCCGTACGGGCTCGGGAGAGACGAAGGTTGAAAGTCATGCGTCCTCCGATACACAACCCAACCAAGCCGCACTGCTTCTTAACACAGCGCGCATCCAACCCGGAAGCCAGCCGCACCAATGTGTCGGAGGAAACACCGTGCACCTGGCTACCTTGGTTAGCGCGCACTGCGCCCGGCCCACCACAGGAGTCGCTGGTGCGCGATGAGACATGGATATCCCTAACGGCCAAACACTCCCTAACCCGGACGACGCTAGGCCAATCGCCCCACGGACCTCCCGGTCGCGGCCGGTTAGGACAGAGCCTGGGCGCGAACCCAGAGTCTCTGGTGGCACAGCTGGCGTTGCAGTACAAAGATTATCTTTGAGAACAAAAAGTATAATCACCAAAATAAAAACTAGAGTCAGGGAGAATCAAAAATTCCCCAAATATCATGTCAGGGGGCCCCCATTGATTTTATTATAATGTTTGAGTCATTCAGATAGCATAAGAACAAGGCATAAACCACTGCAAAATGTGTAGAATTGCAGCAAATTAGCTTTAAAACACCAAAATATCTCTGCTCATTTTCGGTCGGAGACCGTGCCATTGGCCACACCCACTACACTAACTTTGCCACCGCTGTAGAAAAACATATTTGAGGAAACACTATTTTATGCCATCAATTATGTCTCCTAATACACATCACATGGGACCTGATAGGTCATTACAGTTCAGTATAGAGGACCTGATAGGTCATTATACAGAGCAGTAATGAGGACCTGATAGGTCATTATACAGTTCAGTATAGAGGACCTGATAGGTCATTATACAGTTCAGTATAGAGGACCTGATAGGTCATTATACAGTTCAGTATAGAGGACCTGATAGGTAATTATACAGTTCAGTATAGAGGACCTGATAGGTCATTATACAGAGCAGTAATGAGGACCTGAAAGGTCATTATACAGAGCAGTAATGAGGACCTGAAAGGTCATTATACAGTTCAGTATAGAGGACCTGATAGGTCTTTATACAGTGCAGTATGTGTTGATGAGGTGCCGTACCATCTCAGTGTTTCCACTGGCCTGGTAGATGATTGACAGGTTGAAGGCTATCTCTCTACGCAGGTCTACCTGGTCATCCGCAATACCCTGTAGGAGAGAGATGAGGAAGAGATGAGGTGTGTGTGTCTGTAGTATATACCTCTAGTGTAAGAGGAGGGAAGCTGAGAGTCTTGTGGTAATAGTGAATGGAGAGGTGTGTCTGTAGTAGATACCTCTAGTGTAAGAGGAGGGAAGCTGAGAGCCTTGTGGTAATAGTGAATGGAGAGGTGTGTCTGTAGTATATACCTCTAGTGTAAGAGGAGGGAAGCTGAGAGTCTTGTGGTAATAGTGAATGGAGAGGTGTGTCTGTAGTAGATACCTCTAGTGTAAGAGGAGGGAAGCTGAGAGTCTTGTGGTAATAGTGAATGGAGAGGTGTGTCTGTAGTATATACCTCTAGTGTAAGAGGAGGGAAGCTGAGAGCCTTGTGGTAATAGTGAATGGAGAGGTGTGTCTGTAGTAGATACCTCTAGTGTAAGAGGAGGGAAGCTGAGAGCCTTGTGGTAATAGTGAATGGAGAGGTGTGTCTGTAGTAGATACCTCTAGTGTAAGAGGAGGGAAGCTGAGAGTCTTGTGGTAATAGTGAATGGAGAGGTGTGTCTGTAGTAGATACCTCTAGTGTAAGAGGAGGGAAGCTGAGAGCCTTGTGGTAATAGTGAATGGAGAGGTGTGTCTGTAGTATATACCTCTAGTGTAAGAGGAGGGAAGCTGAGAGCCTTGTGGTAATAGTGAATGGCGAGGTGTGCCAGGCCCATCTGCTGCAGGGCCCGTCCCAGGTTGTACATGCTCTCCTGGCAGGGCCCACGCTGCTCCACGTAACGCCACAGGAATGAGAATCCCTGCCACAACACACAGACACACACGTTATGACACAAAACACACACGACACACACACACACACACACAACACATAGGGTCTACACACACACACACACACACACACGACACATAGGATCCACACACACACACACACACACACACACACAGGGTCTACACATAGGGTCTATACACACGACACATAGGGTCTATACACACACACAGGTCTATACACACACACACACAGGTCTATACACACACACACACAGGTCTATACACACACACACACACACAGGTCTATACACACACACAGGTCTACACACACACAGGTCTACACACACACACAGGTCTACACACACACTAGAAGTTGACCAATTATACAACTGTATATAGAACCTATAGGATGTATCTATGGGACACAATACAACTGTATATAACCTATAGGATGTATCTATGGGACACAATACAACTGTATATAGAACCTATAGGATGTATCTATGGGACACAATACAACTGTATAGAACCTATAGGATGTATCTATGGGACACAATACAACTGTATAGAACCTATAGGATGTATCTATGGGACACAATACAACTGTATAGAACCTATAGGATGTATCTATGGGACACAATACAACTGTATAGAACCTATAGGATGTATCTATGGGACACAATAGGAGTCTGACCTGCAGTATTAGCGGGTGGCGTTTAACCACAAACTTCTGAGACGCCATGTGGAAGAAGGTGAGGCCAACACACAGACTGTACAGAGGTTCATCTGGCTTAGACCTGAACGCCTGAACATACTGACCTAGAGACAGAGAGAGAGACACAGAGAGAGAGACAGAGAGAGAGAGAGACAGAGAGAGAGACACAGAGAGAGAGACAGAGAGAGAGAGAGACAGAGAGAGAGACACAGAGAGAGAGAGACACAGAGAGAGAGAGACACAGAGAGAGAGAGACACAGAGAGAGAGAGACACAGAGAGAGAGAGACACAGAGAGAGAGAGAGAGAGACAGAGATTAATTCCTACTTGGATTCCACATTAGCCTGGATGTGCATAAACCATTCCCCTGGCTAGAAGGTCATAGTTTTATGTAGTATGCATCTGTAGTATGCATCTGTGTGGTCGTACCGAGTGCGTGTTTGAAGCTGCCAGACACCAGTGCATTGTGTCCACTGAGAACACACAGGGCGTGGTTGTCTGGGTTCTTCATCATCAGACGCAGACAGAACCGATGATGACGCACGTCCTGGGAGTGAAGGGTCACCTGGTGGGAGAGGACAGGGAGGACAGGGAATTGTTAGGTTAGATTACTCGTTGGTTATTACTGCATTGTCGGAACTAGAAGCACAAGCATTTCGCTACACTCGCATTAACATCTGCTAACCATGTGTATGTGACCAATAAAATTTGATTTGACAGGGAGAATGAGTGAGCTGGTGTGTGTGTGTGTGTATGTGTGTGAAGGATCACCTGGTTGAATACATTCCACAGCATGGGCCACTCCTGCTTCTCCATCAGCGTCAGTCTATAGACAGATGGATGGAGGTTAGAGGTCAATATGGTCCTCACACACTCAGAATAAGCCCTGGTACACCTCCTGATCTAACACACAATGAGTGTCTATGACTAGGAGGAAGCTGTTTCTGGAGTCAGCAGGACAGTCCGTCAGTAGGACAGTCAGTCAGTAGGACAGTCAGTCAGTAGGACAGTCAGTCAGTAGGACAGTCAGTCAGTAGGACAGCCAGTCAGCAGGACAGTCAGCAGGACAGTCCGTCAGTAGGACAGTCCGTCAGTAGGACAGTCCGTCAGTAGGACAGCCAGTCAGTAGGACAGTCAGTAGGTCAGTCAGTAGGACAGTCAGTCAGTAGGACAGTTAGTCAGTCAGTAGGACAGAGGACAGTCAGTCAGTAGGACAGTCAGTAGGACAGCCAGTCAGTAGGACAGTCAGCAGGACAGTCAGCAGGACAGTCAGCAGGACAGTCAGCAGGACAGTCAGTAGGACAGCCAGTCAGCAGGACAGTCAGCAGGACAGTCAGCAGGACAGTCAGCAGGACAGTCAGTAGGACAGCAAGTCAGTAGGACAGCCAGTAGGACAGTCAGCAGGACAGTCAGTAGGACAGTCAGCAGGACAGTCAGTCAGTAGGACAGCCAGTCAGTAGGACAGCCAGTCAGTAGGACAGCCAGTAGGACAGTCAGCAGGACAGTCAGCAGGACAGTCAGTAGGACAACCAGTCAGTAGGACAGCCAGTAGGACAGTCAGCAGGACAGTCAGCAGGACAGTCAGCAGGACAGTCAGTAGGACAGCCAGTCAGTAGGACAGTCAGCAGGACAGTCAGCAGGACAGCCAGCAGGACAGTCAGCAGGACAGTCAGTCAGTAGGACAGCCAGTAGGACAGTCAGCAGGACAGTCAGCAGGACAGTCAGTAGGACAGCCAGTCAGTAGGACAGTCAGCAGGACAGCCAGTCTGTCAGCAGGACAGCCAGCAGGACAGCCAGACAGCCAGTCAGTAGGACAGTCAGTAGGACAGACAGCAGGACAGTCAGTAGGACAGTCAGTCAGTAGGACAGACAGACAGTCAGCAGGACAGTCAGCAGGACAGCCAGCAGGACAGTCAGTAGGACAGCCAGTAGGACAGCCAGTCTGTCAGCAGGACAGCCAGTCTGTCAGCAGGACAGCCAGCAGGACAGCCAGACAGCCAGTCAGTAGGACAGTCAGTAGGACAGACAGTCAGTAGGACAGACAGACAGTCAGCAGGACAGTCAGCAGGACAGTCAGTAGGACAGCCAGTAGGACAGCCAGTAGGACAGCCAGTCAGCAGGACAGTCAGTAGGACAGTCAGTAGGACAGCCAGTCAGCAGGACAGTCAGTAGGACAGCCAGTCAGCAGGACAGTCAGTAGGACAGCCAGTCAGCAGGACAGTCAGTAGGACAGCCAGTAGGACAGACAGTCAGCAGGACAGTCAGCAGGACAGCCAGCAGGACAGCCAGTAGGACAGCCAGTAGGACAGCCAGTCTGTCAGCAGGACAGCCAGTCTGTCAGCAGGACAGCCAGTCTGTCAGCAGGACAGCCAGCAGGACAGCCAGACAGCCAGTCAGTAGGACAGTCAGTAGGACAGACAGTCAGTAGGACAGCCAGTAGGACAGCCAGTAGGACAGCCAGTCAGCAGGACAGTCAGTAGGACAGCCAGTAGGACAGTCAGTAGGACAGCCAGTCAGCAGGACAGTCAGTAGGACAGCCAGTCAGGAGGACAGTCAGCAGGACAGTAGGACAGTCAGCAGGACAGCCAGTAGGACAGCCAGCAGGACAGCCAGACAGACAGTCAGTAGGACAGCCAGTAGGACAGTCAGTAGGACAGTCAGTAGGACAGTCAGCAGGACAGTCAGCAGGACAGTCAGCAGGACAGTCAGTAGGACAGCCAGTAGGACAGTCAGCAGGACAGCCAGTAGGACAGTCAGTAGGACAGACAGTAGGACAGACAGTCAGTAGGACAGTCAGTAGGACAGCCAGTAGGACAGCCAGTAGGACAGTCAGTAGGACAGCCAGTAGGACAGTCAGTAGGACAGCCAGTAGGACAGCCAGTAGGACAGTCAGCAGGACAGTCAGTAGGACAGCCAGCAGGACAGCCAGTAGGATAGTAAGTAGGACAGCCAGTAGGACAGCCAGTAGGACAGACAGTAGGACAGTCAGTAGGACAGCCAGTAGGACAGCCAGTCTGACCTGATGTAATCGTAGGCCTTGCGGTAGTTATGGTCCAGGAAAGCAGCCGACAGACCAAAGAACTCCAGCTCTTTCCTCTTCACCTAAACAACACATTACTGTCCTGTAGATTTAACCAACAAAGTGCTAACAACACATTTAGAAAGATATAACAATAAATGAGTCATTTTTCAAATACAAAACATTTTCTTTATAATGAACAATTTCTTAAATTTTAATGACAGGAAGTGAAAGTGCCAGAAAACGGCAGCTGGTTCCTGTTTACCTTGACATCATAGAAGGAGTAGAACTCCAGAGAAGAGTCTACCAGCAGCTCTGCCTCTTTAAAACGCTTCATCTCACACAGGGTACACACACACCTCACCAACAGCAACCACCAGTCCTCACGAGACAACACACTGGTCTTACCTGGGGAGGGAGGGAGGGAGGGAGGGAGGGAGGGAGATGGAAGTGAGTGAGTGAGAGATGGAAGTGAGTAAAAGAGAGAGAGAGATGGAAGTGAGTGAGTGAGTGAGAGATGGAAGTGAGTGAGAGAGAGATGGAAGTGAGTAAAAGAGAGAGAGAGAGAGATGGAAGTGAGTGAGAACATTGCTTAATCGTTTCTCTTTTTGGGTCTGTAACCTCTCAGTACATCTGTAACACGTGACCAATCAGAGGAGTCTTACCACTGATGTCCTGGTAGGCTGCCTCCTGGTCGTGGATGTCTGACACCAGGTCCTTAGACACCTTGACCAGACGCAGGTGTCTGACCCCCGCCCACATGCTGGCTTTGACACACACCTGGGCCCGCGTCATAGCCACCTGAATGACACAACATCAGTAGGAACAACATCAGTGTGTGTGTGTGTGTGTGTGTGTGTGTGTGTGTGTGTGTGTGTGTGTGTGTGTGATAGAAGCCTACCTTCAGCAGCATAGCCAGCATGGTCAGCATGGTATCCAGGTAGTCATCCAGTCGGCCTTGGGAACGCAGGAGAGTAGAGCGGTGTAGCAACAGCTTCAACTCCTGGACCACACACCACACACACACACACACACACACACACAACACAACACACACACACCACAACACACACACACACACCCACAAAGGGATAATCAGTACACACACACAAAAGGATAATCAGTACACACACACACAAAAGGATAATCAGTACACACACCCCTCCACCCTCCTGTCCTCTCCCTCCCTCCCCCTCCACCTGCCTGCTGTGCTGCGGAGGCGTCCTGTGCCAGTGTGTCTGGGTCGTACATGGGCTCCAGGGCCTTGAGGGCACAGAGAGGTCGACCCAGCTGCTGCTGCAGAGTAGACAGACACAGCCTGGCCTCCAGATGAAGAGGAGCCATCTGTACTACCTTGTTGTAACTCTTCACTGCTACCTCCATGTGGCCCAGCGCCTTCAGACACTCTGGAGACACACATTACATTTCAATTAACACTTTGGGAACTGTTGAGATGACGGAGTTGTAACGCGGTACGATGATGTCGTTATAACGAGGTACGATGATGTCGTTATAACGAGGTACGATGATGTCGTTATAACGCGGTACGATGATGTCGTTATAACGCGGTACGATGACGGAGTTCTAACGAGGTACGATGACGGAGTTCTAACGAGGTACGATGACGGAGTTGTAGCTCTTCTCTGCTACCTCCATGTAACGCGGTACGATGATGGAGTTATAACGAGGTACGATGATGGAGTTATAACGAGGTACGATGATGGAGTTATAACGAGGTACGATGATGGAGTTATAACGAGGTACGATGATGGAGTTATAACGCGGTACGATGATGGAGTTCTAACGAGGTACGATGATGGAGTTCTAACGAGGTCCGATGATGGAGTTCTAACGAGGTACGATGATGGAGTTATAACGAGGTACGATGATGGAGTTCTAATGAGGTACGATGATGGAGTTATAACGAGGTACGATGATGGAGTTATAACGAGGTACGATGATGGCGTTATAACGAGGTACGACGATGTCGTTATAACGAGGTACGATGATGTCGTTATAACGCGGTACGATGATGTCGTTATAACGAGGTAGAAGACCTGTCAGGAGGCCCCTTTTATGCATTATTATCATCTCATAATGATCCGGACAAAATAACAGACAGTTTGAGACAGTTGACTGACTGACTGTGACTGTGTGGTGTGTGGTGTGGTGTGTGGTGTGTGGTGTGTGGTGTGTGGTGTGTGTGTGGTGTGTGTGTCTGTGTGTGTGTGCGTGTGTGATGTGTGATGTGTGTGGTGTGTGTGTGTGGTGTGTGTGTGGTGTGTGTGTGTGTGGGGTGTGTGTGTCTACCAGCGTGTCGGAGCCAGACAACAGCCAGGTTGTATCTCTCAGAGCAGACCAGGGCAGAGAGGAGAGGCAGGGCTGAGTTGTACTCTCCCTGGTCCAGGAAGGCCTCAGCCACGTCCAGGTACAGATCCCCCAGCTCCTCTGGGCTCTGCTCCATCAGAGACGTCAACATGGACTGGGGGGAGGGGTAGAGAGGATGAAGGAATGTCCATTTATACATTCAGAAACACAATGATTATAAGGTGTGATATTTGGTAGGAGTCTGTGTGTTCCCAAAGCAGATAGATACGTTGTGTGGTACTCACATCCAGAGGTCTGTAAACATGCTGGTGGATCAGACAGACCATTAGTTTCACTCTGATGTCCACTGGTACATGGTCTGGAACTACCACCTCTCTAACCTCCCCTGGAGAGGGAGAGATATGGAGAGAGAGGGAGAGATATGGAGAGAGAGGGGAGGAGGGAGAGAGAGGGGAGGAGGGAGAGAGAGAGGGGAGGAGGGGGAGAGAGAGAGGGGGGAGGGGGAGAGGGAGAGGGGAGGAGGGGGAGAGAGATAGGGGAGGAGGGAGAGAGAGAGGAGGGAGAGAGAGAGGGAGGAGGGAGAGAGAGAGGGGAGGAGGGGGAGAGAGAGAGGGGAGGAGGGGGAGAGAGAGAGGGGAGGAGGGAGAGAGAGGGGGGAAGAGAGAGAGAGGGGTGAGGAGGGGAGAGAGAGTCCTAGATCCAGACAGTAGGACAGACTTCATGATGAAGTCCTAGATCCAGACAGTAGGACAGACTTCATAATGAAGTCCTAGATCCAGACAGTAGGACAGACTTCATGATGAAGTCCTAGATCCAGACAGTAGGACAGACTTCATGATGAAGTCCTAGATCCAGACAGTAGGACAGACTTCATGATGAAGTCCTAGATCCAGACAGTAGGACAGACTTCATGATGAAGTCCTAGATCCAGACAGTAGGACAGACTTCATGATGAAGTCCTAGATCCAGACAGTAGGACAGACTTCATGATGAAGTCCTAGATCCAGACAGTAGGACAGACTTCATGATGAAGTCCTAGATCCAGACAGTAGGACAGACTTCATGATGAAGTCCTAGATCCAGACAGTTGGCCAGACTTCATAATGAAGTCCTAGATCCAGACAGTAGGACAGACTTCATGATGAAGTCCTAGATCCAGACAGTAGGACAGACTTCATGATGAAGTCCTAGATCCAGACAGTAGGACAGACTTCATGATGAAGTCCTAGATCCAGACAGTAGGACAGACTTCATGATGAAGTCCTAGATCCAGACAGTAGGACAGACTTCATGATGAAGTCCTAGATCCAGACAGTAGGACAGACTTCATGATGAAGTCCTAGATCCAGACAGTAGGACAGACTTCATGATGAAGTCCTAGATCCAGACAGTAGGACAGTAGGACAGACTTCATAATGAAGTCCTAGATCCAGACAGTAGGACAGTAGGACAGTAGGACAGTAGGACAGACTTCATGATGAAGTCCTAGATCCAGACAGTAGGACAGACTTCATGATGAAGTCCTAGATCCAGACAGTAGGACAGACTTCATGATGAAGTCCTAGATCCAGACAGTAGGACAGACTTCATGATGAAGTCCTAGATCCAGACAGTAGGACAGACTTCATGATGAAGTCCTAGATCCAGACAGTAGGACAGACTTCATGATGAAGTCCTAGATCCAGACAGTAGGACAGACTTCATGATGAAGTCCTAGATCCAGACAGTAGGACAGACTTCATGATGAAGTCCTAGATCCAGACAGTAGGACAGACTTCATGATGAAGTCCTAGATCCAGACAGTAGGACAGTAGGACAGACCTCCAGTCTCACCAGGCTCTTCTGTTGTCGCTGTTTTCATCTCCTTTTCTTTCTCTGGGTTCTCCTCCTCTGCTTCCATCTTCTTCTGCTCCTCTTCCTCCTCTGCTTCCATCTTCTTCTGCTCCTCTTCCTCCTCTGCTTCCATCTTCTTCTTCTCTTCTGGGTTCTCCTCTGCTTCCATCTTCTCCTCTGGGTTCTCCTCTGCTTCCATCTTCTCCTGCTCCTCTGATTCCATCTTCTCCTGCTCCTCCACAAGGTCTGGCTTAGGTTCTCCTCTCTCCAGGACGATCCCGCAGAACTGGACTAGAACCTGAGGAGGAAAAACACTGGTCACACACACACACACACACACACACACACACACACACACACACACACACACACACACACACACACACACACACACACACACACACACACACACACACACACACACACACACACACACACACACACACACACACACACACACACACACACACACACACACACACACCTGAAGGGCCTTGTCGTGTTGGTGGTTGGCGATGTAGAGCTCAGCAGCCATGTTGATGCTCTCGTCTGTCACCAGCTCTGGGTGTCTCCTCAGGGCCTCCTCCATCACCCCCATGGCTGACGGCAGGTCACTACTCTCATAGTAGCTTCTGGAGAGAGAGCACACACACATCACTGTTACACACTGAACCTAACACACTGAACCTAACACACTGAACCTAACACACATCACTGTTACACACTGAACCTAACACACTGAACCTAACACACATCACCGTTACACACTGAACCTAACACACTGAACCTAACACACATCACCGTTACACACTGAACCTAACACACTGAACCTAACACACTGAACCTAACACACATCACTGTTACACACTGAACCTAACACACTGAACCTAACACACTGAACCTAACACACATCACTGTTACACACTGAACCTAACACACTGAACCTAACACACATCACTGTTACACACTGAACCTAACACACTGAACCTAACACACTGAAACTAACACATATCACTGTTACACACTGAACCTAACACACATCACTGTTACACACTGAACCTAACACACTGAACCTAATACACTGAACCTAACACACATCACTGTTACACACTGAACCTAACACACTGAACCTAACACACTGAACCTAACACATATCACTGTTACACACTGAACCTAACACACTGAACCTAACACACATCACTGTTACACACTGAACCTAACACACTGAAACTAACACAC
>NW_027259988.1:0-19121 GCF_045791955.1 Oncorhynchus clarkii lewisi
GCTAACGTTTCAGTTCCTTGCTCAGAACATGAGAACATATGAAAGCTGGTGGTTCCTTTTAACATGAGTCTTCAATATTCCCAGGTAAGAAGTTTTAGGTTGTAGTTATTATAGGAATTATAGGACTATTTCCCTCTATACCATTTGTATTTCATTAACCTTTGACTATTGGATGTTCTTATAGGAACTTTAGTATTGCCAGTGTAACAGTATAGCTTTCGTCCCTCTACTCACTCCTCCCTGGGCTCGAACCAGCAACACAACGACAACAGCCACCCTCGAAGCCGCGTTACACATGCAGAGCAAGGGAAACAACCACAGGCTCAGAGCGAGTGACGTTTGAAACGCTATTAGAGCGCACTAACTAGCCAGCCATTTCACTTCGGTTACACCAGCCTCATCTCCGGAGTTGATAGGCTTGAAGTCATAAACAGCGCAATGCTTGACGCACAACGAAGAGCTGCTGGAAAACGCGAGAAAGTGCTGTTGGAATGAATGTTTACGCACGCCTGCTTCTGCCTACCACCGCTCAGTCAGATACTTGTATGCTTGTATGCTCAGTCAGATTATATGCAATGCAGGACACGCTAGAGAATATCTAGTAATATCATCAACCATGTGTAGTTAACTAGTGATTATGATTGATTGTTTTTATAAGATAAGTTTAATGCTAGCTAGCAACTTACCTTGGTTTACTGCATTTGCGTAACAGGCCGTCTCCGTGTGGAGTGCAACGAGAGGCATGTGGTTATAGCGTTGGACTAGTTAACTGTAAGGTTGCAAGATTGGATCCCCGAGCTGACAAGGTGAAAATCTGTCGTTCTGCCCCTGAACAAGGCAGTTAACCCACCGTTCCTAGGCCGTCATTGAAAATAAGAATGTGTTCTTAACTGACTTGCCAAGTTAAATAAAGATTAAATAAAGGTGTAAAAAAAAAAATACAGATTATCCAAAAATACCGATTTCCGATTGTTATGAAAACTTGAAATCAGCCCTAATTAATCGGCCATTCCGATTAATCGGTCTACCTCTAGTACATTGTAATTGATTGAGTATGGAACACTCCAACAAACTTTTATTCTTAAAATTTTATTAATTTCTTATCATAAAAACACTTGCTCAAATACTTTCACTGTGCTCCTTAATTTCTTTGTGTGCTCCTACATTTTTCAATTTACGAGCACATGTGCTTTTAAAAAATTTTAAACTGTCAGCGTAGAGCCCTGTTTGATCAAAACTAATTTAGTGGATCCTCAAGACCTCCAGTGAATTTGCCTTTTTAAATGGTTCTCCATGATTACTTCCAATGTGGTTGAAATAAACTTGTTGATATACTATGCATTTTATCTGTGCAGACTTTCTTTGCCCAGTTTAACTCCTTTAACTTATGTCTGTGTAATCTGCTATTCATATTTATTTGTGCACTAGTCTGTATGCAGATATTCTTTGTCCCCTATTGAACCCCCCTCTGTGTCTCCAGGTGATCAGCTACGTGCTGCAGGGCCGGATGGACGAGGCCAGGCAGGTTCTGGTGAAACAGGCAGCTTTGCAGCCTGCAGCCAGGGTCATGTTCAAGCTGCTGGACAACCTGCTCATGAAGATGCCCATCTTCAATGTACATAGAAATGCACTATCTGAATGTTTCAACCTCCTGAACAGCACCCAGTTTTAACCACAGAATCAAGTAGAAGACGTATATTATATGTATCTCTATGGTTGTAACTCTAGCGCTCTCTCCTCTATGACATCTTACTGTAGCCTGGTGAGACTCAGACCCTGACAGAGTTTGATGTAAAGTGGAGACACTGGCGCGAGGAGGTGGACCACTGTCTCCAGGACCAGTCCTTTGCCAGCAACCGCCACCTGGAGGACATCTGTAAGGTCAGTGGAACTGCCCAATACCTGCCCTGGCACACTTTACCTGCATCTGTGTGGTGACAGGTACACACATGGTGTACAAAACATTAGGAACACTGTCATAATATTGAATTGCACCCCCTTTTGCCCTCAGAACAGTCTCTAAATTCATTGGGGCATGGACTCTACAAGGTGTCAAACATTCCACAGCGATGCTGGCCCATGTTGACTCTAGTGCTGCCCAGTTGTCAAGTTGTCATGATGTTCTTTGGGTGCTGGACCATTCTTGACACACACAGGAAACTGTTGAGCGTGAAACTCAGCAGCGTTGCAGTTCTTGACACACTCAAAGTGTGCCTGGCACCTATTACCATACCCTGTTCAAAGTCACTTAAATGTTTTGACTTGCCCATTCACCCTCTGAATGGCACATATACACAATCCATGTCTCAATTGTTTCAAGGCTTAAAAATCCTTCTTTAACCTCTCCTCCCCTTCATCTACACTGATTTAAGTTTTTTTTTATTTATCTGTTATTTTACCAGGTAAGTTGACTGAGAACACGTTCTCATTTGCAGCAACGACCTGGGGAATAGTTACAGGGGAGAGGAGTTGAATTGAATGAGCCAATTGTAAACTGGGGATTATTAGGTGACCGTGATGGTTTTTTGAGGGGCAGATTGGGAATTTAGCCAGGACACCGTGGTTAACACCCCTACTCTTACGATAAGTGCCATGGGATCTTTAATGACCTCAGAGAGTAAGGACACCAGTTTAACGTCCCATCCGAAAGACGGCACCCTACACAGGGCAGTGTCCCCAATTGTTGCCCTGGGGCATTGGGATATTTTTTTATACCAGAGGAAAAAGTGCCTCCTACTGGCCCTCCAACACCACTTCCAGCAGCATCTGGTCTCCCATCCAGGAACTGACCAGGACCAACCCTGCTTCGCTTCAGAAGCAAGCCAGCAGTGGTATGCTGCTGGCAAACCAGGTGACCTCAATAAGGGATCATAGCTTTCACCTGGTCAGTCTGTCATAGAAAGAGCTAAATGTTTTGTTGTCAGTGTAGCTACCTGTAGTATACAACGTATACAGTGCCTTGCGAAAGTATTCGGCCCCCTTGAACTTTGCGACCTTTTGCCACATTTCAGGCTTCAAACATAAAGATATAAAACTGTATTTTTTTGTGAAGAATCAACAACAAGTGGGACACAATCATGAAGTGGAACGACATTTATTGGATATTTCTAACTTTTTTAACAAATCAAAAACTGAAAAATTGGGTGTGCAAAATTATTCAGCCCCCTTAAGTTAATACTTTGTAGCGCCACTTTTTGCTGCGATTACAGCTGTAAGTCGCTTGGGGTATGTCTCTATCAGTTTTGCAAATCGAGAGACTGAAATGGTTTCCCATTCCTCCTTGCAAAAAAGCTCGAGCTCAGTGAGGTTGGATGGAGAGCATTTGTGAACAGCAGTTTTCAGTTCTTTCCACAGATTCTCGATTGGATTCAGGTCTGGACTTTGACTTGGCCATTCTAACACCTGGATATGTTTATTTTTGAACCATTCCATTGTAGATTTTGCTTTATGTTTTGGATCATTGTCTTGTTGGAAGACAAATCTCCGTCCCAGTCTCAGGTCTTTTGCAGACTCCATTCTTCCAGAATGGTCCTGTATTTGGTTCCATCCATCTTCCCATCATTTTTAACCATCTTCCCTGTCCCTGCTGAAGAAAAGCAGGCCCAAACCATGATGCTGCCACCACCATGTTTGACAGTGGGGATGGTGTGTTCAGCTGTGTTGCTTTTACGCCAAACATAACGTTTTGCATTGTTGCCAAAAAGTTCAATTTTGGTTTCATCTGACCAGAGCACCTTCTTCCACATGTTTGGTGTGTCTCCCAGGTGGCTTGTGGCAAACTTTAAACGACACTTTTTATGGATATCTTTAAGAAATGGCTTTCTTCTTGCCACTCTTCCATAAAGGCCAGATTTGTGCAATATACGACTGATTGTTGTCCTATGGACAAAGTCTCCCACCTCAGCTGTAGATCTCTGCAGTTCATCCAGAGTGATCATGGGCCTCTTGGCTGCATCTCTGATCAGTCTTCTCCTTGTATGAGCTGAAAGTTTAGAGGGATGGCCAGGTCTTGGTAGATTTGCAGTGGTCTGATACTCCTTCCATTTCAATATTATCGCTTGCACAGTGCTCCTTGGGATGTTTAAAGCTTGGGAAATCTTTTTGTATCCAAATCCAGCTTTAAAATTCTTCACAACAGTATCTCGGACCTGCCTGGTGTGTTCCTTGTTCTTCATGATGCTCTCTGCGCTTTTAACGGACCTCTGAGACTATCACAGTGCAGATGCATTTGTACGGAGACTTGATTACACACAGGTGGATTGTATTTATCATCATTAGTCATTTAGGTCAACATTGGATCATTCAGAGATCCTCACTGAACTTCTGGAGAGAGTTTGCTGAACTGAAAGTAAAGGGGCTGAATAATTTTGCACGCCCAATTTTTCAGTTTTTGATTTGTTAAAAAAGTTTGAAATATCCAATAAATGTCGTTCCACTTCATGATTGTGTCCCACTTGTTGTTGATTCTTCACAAAAAAATACAGTTTTATATCTTTATGTTTGAAGCCTGAAATGTGGCAAAAGGTCGCAAAGTTCAAGGGGGCCGAATACTTTCGCAAGGCACTGTACCTTAGCCAAAAGGAACTCTCTCTGTACATGTAGAGTCCATTGGCTCTGTACCTGCATCTGTGTGAGCGTGAACTGTTTAGGAGCTAAAATAATCTCTTGTTGGTGCTGTCTGTCTCTTCCAACTACTATCCATATGTTCCACCTGTTGATACATTCATCCATCCATGGTTCATCCATACCCTCCTAAATAAGTATCCATCCATGGTTTATCCATACCCTCCTAAATAAGTATCCATCCATGGTTTATCCATACCCTCCTAAATAAGTATCCATCCATGGTTTATCCATACCCTCCTAAATAAGTATCCATCCATGGTTCATCCATACCCTCCTAAATAAGTATCCATCCATGGTTTATCCATACCCTTCTAAATAAGTATCCATCCATGGTTTATCCATACCCTCCTAAATAAGTATCCATCCATGGTTTATCCATACCCTCCTAAATAAGTATCCATCCATGGTTCATCCATACCCTCCTAAATAAGTATCCATCCATGGTTTATCCATACCCTCCTAAATAAGTATCCATCCATGGTTCATCCATACCCTCCTAAATAAGTATCCATCCATGGTTTATCCATACCCTCCTAAATAAGTATCCATCCATGGTTTATCCATACCCTTCTAAATAAGTATCCATCCATGGTTTATTCATACCCTCCTAAATAAGTATCCATCCATGGTTTATCCATACCCTCCTAAATAAGTATCCAACCATGGTTTATCCATACCCTCCTAAATAAGTATCCATCCATGGTTCATCCATACCCTCCTAAATAAGTATCCATCCATGGTTTATTCATACCCTCCTAAAATAAGTATCCATCCATGGTTTATCCATACCCTCCTAAATAAGTATCCATCCATGGTTCATCCATACCCTCCTAAATAAGTATCCATCCATGGTTTATTCATACCCTCCTAAATAAGTATCCATCCATGGTTTATCCATACCATCCTAAATAAGTATCCATCCATGGTTCATCCATACCCTCCTAAATAAGTATCCATCCATGGTTTATCCATACCCTCCTAATTATCCATGTAGATCCTGGTTGGTGACGAGGATGTTCTCCTGGAGTACAAGGAGCTGCTGAGTACCTGGTATCACTTCCTGGTCACCAGACTGCTGTTCTCCCACCCCACTGTCAAGCCCACAGAGCTGCACTACTACGCACAGGTACTTACTACTACACTATACATGATACAGAGTTGCACTAGTATGCCCTGGGACTTGAGTAAGTGTCCTGTCCTATGTGTGTGTGTTCCAGTCTAGCATGCACATGTTCCTGGACACGAGGAGTGTCCCAGAGCCCCTGGACAGCATCCTGCTGGCAGCCTTTGAGTTTGACATCCACCAGGTCATCAAGGACTGCAGGTGAGGAGGAGCGTCTATCGACCATAGAAATACAGAAACCAAAGGAATTCTATTTCTATGGTATAGAACCCAGGGAGAGTAGCTGTGTTGTTGCTAAGGTAACAGTAACTGTTAATGTGGATAAGATGAAATAAATGTGGGGGCTAGACACACAATGTGATTTCCCCTCTGTCACTCATGTAAACTACTGTTCAGTTTCATATGTTGTGATATTTATGACATGTTATTTGTGCTTTCCAGCATTGCTCTCAACAACTGGTGGTTTGTGGGGCATCTGACTGACCTGCTGGACCACTGTAAACTGCTCCAGTCTCACAACCTACAGTAAGTTAAGGACACTACTGTCCCACAAAGGGTTGACATTAACTGCCAATATTGTTCTCATGGTAACATTGATCAGAATCATAGAAAGTGAAGTTGGCGTGCTCAGCTCAAATGTTTGTGATAACAGGAAGTATTTGGGTGCTGGATTCAAAGGGCATACACTTGAAATAAAGGAAGAACCCACACTCAATGAAATATTTAGTGTTTTTGTAGCAGCAGAGGTCAGAACAAACGGAGGTGTTTTGGTGGCAGCCTTCTCATCGTTGACCATAATAACATGTGTTCTCTGTGTTGATGTAGTTTTGGCTCCAACCTGAGAGAGTTTCTACTGCTGGAGTACGCCTCAGGACTCTTCACCCATCACAGGTGAGACAGACCCACTAGTCTGGTTAGTAATAGATTGGACTATATGCATAACTCCCAGTGCCAACATGTCTGTTTTTCTAATAGATAACTGTCACATATATAGTCACGTCTGCAAAACTACACATGCTGAGGTCCACTGTGTTCAGTAGTTATCTTTTCTAGAGAGTGTTGTCGGCTACGCATGTAGGCCTCTTCCCCTGTTTGACCTGCTCCAGTGCTGCTCCTATTGGATGATCGGTTAAGCTGTGCATGATTAACCAGCTATTTCTCTCTGGTCCTCAGCCTGTGGCAGCTGGCTGTGGACTACTTTGACCACTGTCCAGAGTTTGGCCGTGTGTACCTGGAGCTACAGATAGAGCGTGTTCCTCTGGACACAGAGCGCAAGGCCCTGAAGGTGATCAGGATCTGTGAGCAGAGGCAGATGACTGAACAAGGTAGATATGATGCATACACATACATACGCACGCATACTCACGCGCTCTTATCCAAAACAGTTGTCCATCTTACTCTCATGCATGAAGCTCTCACTGAGACCCACATTCTGTCTCACTTCCTCAATCGCAACATGGACACTTACTAAAACACATGTGGAAAATATATTCAAACTCCCCCTGATTTCTGTCATGCCTGTTGTGGATATCACCCCCTAACTCTTTGGTATAATGTGTCTCTCTGTGTTGCAGTGAGGAGCATCTGTAAGATCATGGCCAAGAAGGCCCTGAGGAACAACAGACTGGGCTCTGCTCTCTCCTGGAGCATCAGAGCCAAAGATGCTGCCTTCGCCACCCTCATATCAGAGAGGTGCTGTATGTCTACAGGAGGTTTTACTGATCCTGACCATGTGACCTGTTCAGGAATGCTGTTTTTATTTGCTGGACAGTCGTCGGCCTGTTTTCAATACTTAGAAAATTCCTTCTTCCTTCCTCCTTTCCTTGATGTAACCACTGATCTAACATGAGGGGGTTTATGAAAGCTACGTAGTGGAGTCACCACGTTAGATCTGGAATTACTTCAAGAAGGGCAGCAAAGATGTCCCCCCATGACATCTGCTTCCACACCACTAGCTACCAGACCACCCTGTAGTCACTCACTCTCTCGCTCCCCACCCCCCGTGGGTTTAACCCTGTCTGTATCCTAGATATACTGTGTCTCTCTGGTCTATAGATGTATCTCTTTGGTCTGTATCCTAGATATACTGTGTCTCTCTGGTCTATAGATGTATCTCTATGGTCTGTATCCTAGATATACTGTGTCTCTCTGGTCTATAGATGTATCTCTATGGTCTGTATCCTATATATACTGTGTCTCTCTGGTCTATAGATGTATCTCTATGGTCTGTATCCTAGATATACTGTATCTCTGTGGTCTATAGATGTATCTCTATGGTCTGTATCCTAGATATACTGTGTCTCTCTGGTCTATAGATGTATCTCTATGGTCTGTATCTCAGGTTTCTCCAGGACTACTGCGCCAAAGGGACCTTCTCTGATCTGGACCTGATTGACAACCTGGGTCCAGCCATGCTGCTCAGTGACAGGCTTACTTTTCTAGGTATGGGGTGCAAACGTGTACATACACAGACATGAAGGACTGTGAACACACAAACAAGCCAACACTCCTTGTCAGGGCTCTAAGCTGTCCTGTTATACAAGGAGCACGTGTGCTAAGTTGAAAAATATAGGTGCACACAAAGAAATTCAGGAGCACAAATCTAGATATAATAAATTTAGAATTGTACGTTTTTCTAGGCACACTGGTGCTCTTCAATATAATTCCAGGTCGCACAGCAAAATATTTAGGTGCATATGCCAGTAAAATGGTCGCACTGTAGAGCCCTGCTTGGTCTTGCATGTTAACTTGACATTCAGTCAGCCACATATCACTCACACACACACACACACACGCGCACACACACACACACACACACTGGATCAGACGCATGATACATTTTGGCCTATCTATTAAATGATTTACTCTCACGTAGGAGAAAAGTGGTCCATATAAGGCTGCAGTCTGTGGCCTAATGCGGTTGTAACAGCTGATGATAACCTACAGCTGGGGAAAATGTAACGTGAGTGTAATGTCTCACTTTACAATTAGTCACTCATGAAGGCAGAACTAACTGTTCAGTGACTATGATGTATATAATGTTATCTTGTTCTTAAACAATCAAGTGGAACCACAGTGTATTTACATTTAGGCCATACAAGTTCTACCAGTGCTGTAGCGAGTAGAATGAGAATTCAATTTCTAAACAATTCTACAGTGACCATATTGGGTGTCCCAACTGGCATCCTGTGTGACTGATAGATGGTTCTCACATCATTTCTGGGAATTCGGTGCACTTCTCAGTTCTATACTTAAAACTGTGGCAAATACATTTTACACCATACTATGTCATTGATACTGTGTCTGTGTAACCAACGAGAGAGCATCATGTGATTGATACTGTGTCTGTGTAACCAATGAGAGAGCATCATGTGATTGATACTGTGTCTGTGTAACCAATGAGAGAGCATCATGTGATTGATACTGTGTCTGTGTAACCAATGAGAGAGCATCATGTGATTGTATCCATTAGTTCATTCTGTTCCCCTCCTGTCCTGGGTCATATTCATTAGGCACCATTTACAGAAGGAAACAGGATGGACTACCTGAACTTGTCCAATAAGAAATGCACGTTACCGCTTTCTGTAGAGAAACTGTTTTTGCTACGCTTTGCCTTGATGGTTGTGATCCTGTTGTCTGCAGGGAAGTACCGTGAGTTCCATCGGCTGTACGGCGAGAAGCGTTTCTCGGATGCCGCCAAGCTCCTCCTCTCCCTGATGACGGCCAAGATCGCCCCACATTCCTTCTGGATGACTCTGCTGACCGACGCCCTGCCCCTGCTGGAGCAGAAAGAGGTCAACTGGCCCACAACATTAACTTCCATCCTTGACTTAATGTTGAAATGAACTTCTTTCTACTTACCTAGTGTGTAGCATATTCCATAGATTGAATTTCCCTTTTTTTGGTTTACTAACTAAATATGAACTGCAAAACATCTTTGTAATCTTAAAGAAAATAGATTAATGGCATATTATTGTCAAAATATAATATTTAAATTAAGAGATCTCCTTACCTTATTGATTCCTATCGGATCTGTAGGTCTGAATATATGCTCGTAGTTTTGTAGATGGTGGCTCTTTAGGCTAATAGCCTTTTGTTGCAGTCAGTTGGCTAATCTCTGGGCTTGTCCTCTTGCAGGTGATCTTCTCTGCTGATCAAACTCATGAGCTGATGTTCTGTCTGGAGGAGCTGACCTCAGGGAAGAGTGTTCCCACCCCAGACAGACCCATGCAGGTACTGGGTTACACACCCCCTTACCCTCTATCTAATGTCGGTTTCCCTTTCAATCTCCTAATACACTGTTTTATAATATGCTCTAATCTCTACAGTTGCTTAGCCCGGGGTTAGCAACTGTTCACACTGCACTAAGAGCCTCGTTAGCCCAGGTTAAGCAACTGTTCACACTGCACTAAGAGCTTCCTTAGCCCGGGTTAAGCAACTGTTCACACTGCACTAAGAGCCTCGTTAGCCCAGGTTAAGCAACTGTTCACACTGCACTAAGAGCTTCCTTAGCCCGGGTTAAGCAACTGTTCACACTGCACTAAGAGCCTCCTCAACCCGGGTTAGCAACTGTTCACACTGCACTAAGAGCCTCGTTAGCCCAGGTTAAGCAACTGTTCACACTGCAGTAAGAGCTTCCTTAGCCCACGGCTAATCGACTATTCACACTTGCACATTCTAAAATGGTTTAACACCAACCTTAGCCCAGGGCTAAACTGGCCCTGCTCCAGAGAGGGGTTAGCACAGACTTTTCATAGCTAGCCAATCGCACAGTTCCATTGTCACCTAATTTGAATATTGTATTCCAGAAAAGTGACTGTTGGTTTCATTAACATCAAGTATTATATAATTATGAGAAGGGCTTACCAATAACATTTTCCAAAAGGATTAATTCAAGGTAGAAAGTAGTAGTTGGAGCACTCAACAAAAAAAACTGATTTATTTTAGCTGTTTTCTCGAGTGCTCCTTTCTACTTGGAATTAGTCCTTTTGGAAGTTTTTCTTGGTAAGCTCTTGTCATGATTTGTCATTGTTGTTTAGCAGCCCTCCTTTCCTGTTTGCTGAAGCGTGAAGAACCAGTTGCACCATATTGAATATGGAATCACTAAAAACATTCTGATGAGGATGATCCATTAAATGTGTTTCCCTGTGCGTTTTCAGGATGAGGACATCGAGACGACAAAGATTGAGCTCCTGCGGCTAGCGCTAGCTCGTAACCTGGCCATGGCCATAGTGAAGGAGGGGACAGTGGAAATTTGACCAACACTTATCTTTTTATACTGTACATAAAACAAATCAAGTCTGATCAAAATGTGCTATTTGATAATAAAGAAATGTTTTCATTATTTGAATTTGATTCTGTGGAAATGCTTGACATGAACACTGGCCTGGATTCAAATGTGCATTGTCGACAAGCACACTGCACTGTCAACAATTTCCTTGACATTCGCTCAAATCAAATTCACAGTAAACGCTGTGGATGTCGGCAGAAGTATGACCTTTAAGTCAACCTGATTTACTAGCGTAAGGTATGAATAGAGAAGCAATGCCCTAACAACTTGTTAGACCAAAGAGTACAATAAGCTAAATTACCAGATCAAAAATCCTTTAATTCCTCATGCAACAAACAAATAGCACAGTATGTACAATCGTAAAACATCTTTCAAGACATTTACACATCACATTGACCTCTACACATCTCCTGACTACAGACGATAAGTACACCTATGTACAGAGCTATTGTGCCTCTCACAATGCTACAAGTCAGGGACAACCAGAGAGAGGACATGGGGAGGAAGGGGGCAAACTGGCTGTTTTCCCAATTCCCTAACCTCCCTGAAGTGTGGATTTAAAAGCAATGTATTAGTGCAAGCATGGGTAAGACGTTTCCACCATATTCTCATATCCGTCCATTCCTTTGAATGTTAGGATGAAGGTTAGCGAATCAACCTTTCACCATCGAAGTATGAAATCACTGCCCTATTGTGGGCTCAATATTACTGGATGATTTTGACCTCATTGTTTCTTCACCTTCCTCCATGTTAGTTCCAACTTGTGTCAGATGACACTTTCAGCCAGTGTTAAGCTTGGTCAATTCAGTGATGCACTGAAATACAACTGAAATAAATAAAAAAATACCATTTCAATACTGACAATGGAGAAAATAATACATCCTAAGTACTAATGGATATTTTAACTCTGGTTGACAGACCACTTTGAAAGCTTAAACACCATAGTTAAACCAGATGGCGAGCATCAGAAGAATCCGTACATTAAACCAAAGAATAAAAACCAGCTACGGTATGCATTTATGATGATAACTTACAGAAGCATGCCAGAAGTAACCACAATATTGATTACAGTGTTGCTAGGAAACCCAGTCATCAAAATAGTAGCTGTATATTAGTCTGTAGTAAGACCTAGAAGGTCCAGAAAACCCATCAAGTAATATCATTGAGAAATACAATATACATCACTTTAAAACAATGTCATAATAATAATTGCCACAATTATGTCTAATAAGCATGATCACTGGATATGCACTGAAGAAATATTGAAACACCTCATGGAATCATGTTTGAGGCCTTTGTCAACAGCCAGCTAGCACCCACATCTAATCAACATAACTTTCTGTATCTTGACTCAAGTTAAGGATGAGCTACTCTGAGCTAACATGCTAGCTAGCAAGTCCTCCGGATAAGATTACCGGATTTCACCAAATTATATTCCAGTTATAGGATTAATCAATCATTTTTCCCTAGTTATAAGCTCTGAATAATAATGTCCTTTCTAGAATGCCCTTCTACCCCATTAGAAACAAGCATTCAACAATGCTGTGGTATAAACATTGACATATATACTGTATGTGTGTGTATATATATATATATACACACACACACACACACACAGTATATACGCTGTGTGTATGTATCTCGTCATAATAATGGATGTAGTGTTAGTTATATTTCCTTTGCCAGCAAGTCTTGTGGGCGGGACTACGTTTGTTAGGAAATGTCCTGCAGTGCTGTATATAAGGGACGACTGGCTGGCCTGCTAAAATACCTTGGAGATGTTCTCAGTTAATAAACACACTTAATAACAAATAAAGAGTGACACTTGGTGCATCTTTGTATCAATTTCTGAAACATGGAAAAAGCACTTGTATCCCTTCAGTTGAGATGCTGTCCCTGCAATAATATTCAATACAAGCTCTGGAAGCTATTGTAAAACTGGCTTGAACTTCAGTGTATGCCATGTATGCTATATTATGCTTACAAAGTTACAATTGTCTCAATAGCAACTGGGCAAATACAAAGACGGTAAATATCAAAACAATCTGAAAGAAACAGAATGGTTGGCTGGTAGGTAGCACTATGTTGGTACTGTAACATTGCAGCACAGTTCTCCCACCCTATCCTCATCTCTCTCTCTCTCTGGGGTATGTGTGGTTAACACCCCCATCATGGAGTGTTGGTTTGGCCCGTCCTGGCTCGGCTCTGTGGTGTATGGGGGTGGCTATAGGTGACCCCATCTGTCTGGCGGGGGGAACTGGTCCACCTCGCCCACCTCTGAGCACTGCCTGTTTCCGAGAGTGAACGCCAGCTTGTAGCGCAGACGCACCTTCTCCTGCAAGAGGCAAACGTTGGAAGAGGGTCAGCAAGTGGTTTCACAAAGACTACAAAGAGGATGGAAGCCCATCAGGTCCAAAAAGACCTAGCCTCTCAATGAATCTTTCCTTAATTCCTCAAATCCTCTCTCTTCGTCTCCCCAAACCGCATTGGATAAGAAAGTCAGAGAGGAGAGACCTTGAACCTCCAATACGGTTGAAAAGATGAGGAGATAGATTGCAAGGAACCATGGAAAGATGAAAGATAGAGCCCTAGTCCTACAGTGACTTTGGCCTGTGTATTAGCGAAGTGGGCTGCTCCCTAACCATGTGACCTTAATCAGAAAACCTCTGGGCCCTAGGAAGATCATATGACTGTTCCCTGACCATGTGACCTTACCATGAAATACTCGTGGCCCTGCTCTTACCTTCAGGGGATTGGCCAGCAGCATGACCTGTGTGATGGAGGCCGGGGGAAGGGTGGGGTTAAAGGGAGGCAGCTCTGTTCCTGACGGAGGCTGCAGCTTCACCTTCATGGACTGGAGGACAAGGAGAGGAGGGGTTAAGGAGTGTGTGAAAGTTACACACTGAAGATGGCTGCAAAGCCGGCAGACTCGATCCCTGATGCAGTGAAAATAATACAAATAAATACAAAAATGAAGCTTTATGCAACGTATTTTTGGATGAAATGATATAATGTTTGAGTGAGGACCCCATCACCTTTTGTTTGGATGAAATGATATAATGTTTGAGTGAGGACCCCATCACCTTTTGTTTGGATGAAATGATATAATGTTTGAGTGAGGACCCCATCACCTTTTGTTTGGATGAAATGATATAATGTTTGAGTGAGGACCCCATCACCTTTTGTTTGGATGAAATGATATAATGTTTGAGTGAGGACCCCATCACCTTTTGTTTGGATGAAATGATATAATGTTTGAGTGAGGACCCCATCACCTTTTGTTTGGATGAAATGATATAATGTTTGAGTGAGGACCCCATCACCTTTTGTTTGGATGAAATGATATAATGTTTGAGTGAGGACCCCATCACCTTTTGTTTGGATGAAATGATATAATGTTTGAGTGAGGACCCCATCACCTTTTGTTTGGATGAAATGATATAATGTTTGAGTGAGGACCCCATCACCTTTTGTTTGGATGAAATGATATAATGTTTGAGTGAGGACCCCATCACCTTTTGTTTGGATGAAATGATATAATGTTTGAGTGAGGACCCCATCACCTTTTGTTTGGATGAAATGATATAATGTTTGAGTGAGGACCCCATCACCTTTTGTTTGGATGAAATGATATAATGTTTGAGTGAGGACCCCATCACCTTTTGTTTGGATGAAATGATATAATGTTTGAGTGAGGACCCCATCACCTTTTGTTTGGATGAAATGATATAATGTTTGAGTGAGGACCCCATCACCTTTTGTTTGGATGAAATGATATAATGTTTGAGTGAGGACCCCATCACCTTTTGTTTGGATGAAATGATATAATGTTTGAGTGAGGACCCCATCACCTTTTGTTTGGATGAAATGATATAATGTTTGAGTGAGGACCCCATCACCTTTTGTTTGGATGAAATGATATAATGTTTGAGTGAGGACCCCATCACCTTTTGTTTGGATGAAATGATATAATGTTTGAGTGAGGACCCCATCACCTTTTGTTTGGATGAAATGATATAATGTTTGAGTGAGGACCCCATCACCTTTTGTTTGGATGAAATGATATAATGTTTGAGTGAGGACCCCATCACCTTTTGTTTGGATGAAATGATATAATGTTTGAGTGAGGACCCCATCACCTTTTGTTTGGATGAAATGATATAATGTTTGAGTGAGGACCCCATCACCTTTTGTTTGGATGAAATGATATAATGTTTGAGTGAGGACCCCATCACCTTTTGTTTGGATGAAATGATATAATGTTTGAGTGAGGACCCCATCACCTTTTGTTTGGATGAAATGATATAATGTTTGAGTGAGGACCCCATCACCTTTTGTTTGGATGAAATGATATAATGTTTGAGTGAGGACCCCATCACCTTTTGTTTGGATGAAATGATATAATGTTTGAGTGAGGACCCCATCACCTTTTGTTTGGATGAAATGATATAATGTTTGAGTGAGGACCCCATCACCTTTTGTTTGGATGAAATGATATAATGTTTGAGTGAGGACCCCATCACCTTTTGTTTGGATGAAATGATATAATGTTTGAGTGAGGACCCCATCACCTTTTGTTTGGATGAAATGATATAATGTTTGAGTGAGGACCCCATCACCTTTTGTTTGGATGAAATGATATAATGTTTGAGTGAGGACCCCATCACCTTTTGTTTGGATGAAATGATATAATGTTTGAGTGAGGAACCCATCACCTTTTGTTTGGATGAAATGATATAATGTTTGAGTGAGGACCCCATCACCTTTTGTTTGGATGAAATGATATAATGTTTGAGTGAGGACCCCATCACCTTTTGTTTGGATGAAATGATATAATGTTTGAGTGAGGACCCCATCACCTTTTGTTTGGATGAAATGATATAATGTTTGAGTGAGGACCCCATCACCTTTTGTTTGGATGAAATGATATAATGTTTGAGTGAGGACCCCATCACCTTTTGTTTGGATGAAATGATATAATGTTTGAGTGAGGACCCCATCACCTTTTGTTTGGATGAAATGATATAATGTTTGAGTGAGGACCCCATCACCTTTTGTTTGGATGAAATGATATAATGTTTGAGTGAGGACCCCATCACCTTTTGTTTGGATGAAATGATATAATGTTTGAGTGAGGACCCCATCACCTTTTGTTTGGATGAAATGATATAATGTTTGAGTGAGGACCCCATCACCTTTTGTTTGGATGAAATGATATAATGTTTGAGTGAGGACCCCATCACCTTTTGTTTGGATGAAATGATATAATGTTTGAGTGAGGACCCCATCACCTTTTGTTTGGATGAAATGATATAATGTTTGAGTGAGGACCCCATCACCTTTTGTTTGGATGAAATGATATAATGTTTGAGTGAGGACCCCATCACCTTTTGTTTGGATGAAATGATATAATGTTTGAGTGAGGACCCCATCACCTTTTGTTTGGATGAAATGATATAATGTTTGAGTGAGGACCCCATCACCTTTTGTTTGGATGAAATGATATAATGTTTGAGTGAGGACCCCATCACCTTTTGTTTGGATGAAATGATATAATGTTTGAGTGAGGACCCCATCACCTTTTGTTTGGATGAAATGATATAATGTTTGAGTGAGGACCCCATCACCTTTTGTTTGGATGAAATGATATAATGTTTGAGTGAGGACCCCATCACCTTTTGTTTGGATGAAATGATATAATGTTTGAGTGAGGACCCCATCACCTTTTGTTTGGATGAAATGATATAATGTTTGAGTGAGGACCCCATCACCTTTTGTTTGGATGAAATGATATAATGTTTGAGTGAGGACCCCATCACCTTTTGTTTGGATGAAATGATATAATGTTTGAGTGAGGACCCCATCACCTTTTGTTTGGATGAAATGATATAATGTTTGAGTGAGGACCCCATCACCTTTTGTTTGGATGAAATGATATAATGTTTGAGTGAGGACCCCATCACCTTTTGTTTGGATGAAATGATATAATGTTTGAGTGAGGACCCCATCACCTTTTGTTTGGATGAAATGATATAATGTTTGAGTGAGGACCCCATCACCTTTTGTTTGGATGAAATGATATAATGTTTGAGTGAGGACCCCATCACCTTTTGTTTGGATGAAATGATATAATGTTTGAGTGAGGACCCCATCACCTTTTGTTTGGATGAAATGATATAATGTTTGAGTGAGGACCCCATCACCTTTTGTTTGGATGAAATGATATAATGTTTGAGTGAGGACCCCATCACCTTTTGTTTGGATGAAATGATATAATGTTTGAGTGAGGACCCCATCACCTTTTGTTTGGATGAAATGATATAATGTTTGAGTGAGGACCCCATCACCTTTTGTTTGGATGAAATGATATAATGTTTGAGTGAGGACCCCATCACCTTTTGTTTGGATGAAATGATATAATGTTTGAGTGAGGACCCCATCACCTTTTGTTTGGATGAAATGATATAATGTTTGAGTGAGGACCCCATCACCTTTTGTTTGGATGAAATGATATAATGTTTGAGTGAGGACCCCATCACCTTTTGTTTGGATGAAATGATATAATGTTTGAGTGAGGACCCCATCACCTTTTGTTTGGATGAAATGATATAATGTTTGAGTGAGGACCCCATCACCTTTTGTTTGGATGAAATGATATAATGTTTGAGTGAGGACCCCATCACCTTTTGTTTGGATGAAATGATATAATGTTTGAGTGAGGACCCCATCACCTTTTGTTTGGATGAAATGATATAATGTTTGAGTGAGGACCCCATCACCTTTTGTTTGGATGAAATGATATAATGTTTGAGTGAGGACCCCATCACCTTTTGTTTGGATGAAATGATATAATGTTTGAGTGAGGACCCCATCACCTTTTGTTTGGATGAAATGATATAATGTTTGAGTGAGGACCCCATCACCTTTTGTTTGGATGAAATGATATAATGTTTGAGTGAGGACCCCATCACCTTTTGTTTGGATGAAATGATATAATGTTTGAGTGAGGACCCCATCACCTTTTGTTTGGATGAAATGATATAATGTTTGAGTGAGGACCCCATCACCTTTTGTTTGGATGAAATGATATAATGTTTGAGTGAGGACCCCATCACCTTTTGTTTGGATGAAATGATATAATGTTTGAGTGAGGACCCCATCACCTTTTGTTTGGATGAAATGATATAATGTTTGAGTGAGGACCCCATCACCTTTTGTTTGGATGAAATGATATAATGTTTGAGTGAGGACCCCATCACCTTTTGTTTGGATGAAATGATATAATGTTTGAGTGAGGACCCCATCACCTTTTGTTTGGATGAAATGATATAATGTTTGAGTGAGGACCCCATCACCTTTTGTTTGGATGAAATGATATAATGTTTGAGTGAGGACCCCATCACCTTTTGTTTGGATGAAATGATATAATGTTTGAGTGAGGACCCCATCACCTTTTGTTTGGATGAAATGATATAATGTTTGAGTGAGGACCCCATCACCTTTTGTTTGGATGAAATGATATAATGTTTGAGTGAGGACCCCATCACCTTTTGTTTGGATGAAATGATATAATGTTTGAGTGAGGACCCCATCACCTTTTGTTTGGATGAAATGATATAATGTTTGAGTGAGGACCCCATCACCTTTTGTTTGGATGAAATGATATAATGTTTGAGTGAGGACCCCATCACCTTTTGTTTGGATGAAATGATATAATGTTTGAGTGAGGACCCCATCACCTTTTGTTTGGATGAAATGATATAATGTTTGATGAAATGATATAATGTTTGAGTGAGGACCCCATCACCTTTTGTTTGGATGAAATGATATAATGTTTGAGTGAGGACCCCATCACCTTTTGTTTGGATGAAATGATATAATGTTTGAGTGAGGACCCCATCACCCCCATCACCTTTTGTTTGGATGAAATGATATAATGTTTGAGTGAGGACCCCATCACCTTTTGTTTGGATGAAATGATATAATGTTTGAGTGAGGACCCCATCACCTTTTGTTTGGATGAAATGATATAATGTTTGAGTGAGGACCCCATCACCTTTTGTTTGGATGAAATGATATAAT
>NW_027259989.1:0-19114 GCF_045791955.1 Oncorhynchus clarkii lewisi
GGGTATCAAGTCAGGTCGAGTCTTAAGGCTCAAGGTCAAGTCATGAGTCATTGGTGTTAAAGTCAGAGTCAAGTTGCAAGTCATCATATTTGTGACTCGAGTCCACACCTCTGGTATATACTGTACATATAGGTAGGGGTCAAGTGACAACGGGATAGATATAAACAGTAGCAGCAATGTGTGTGTGTGTGTGTGTGTGTGTGTGTGTGTGTGTGTGTGTGTGTGTGTGTGTGTGTGTGTGTGTGTGTGTGTGTGTGTGTGTGTGTGTGTGTGTGTGTGTGTGTGTGTGTGTGTGTGAGCGTAAGTATGTGGGTAGGGTCCAGTGTTCGTGCATAGAGTGCAAGAGAGTGCAAGAGAGTTTGCGCAAAAAAGGATCAGTGCACGCAGTCCGGGTAGTCATTTGATTAGCTATTTAGCAGTCTTATTTAGTAGTCTTATGGCTTTGGGGTAGAAACTGTTTAGGGTCCTGTTGGTTCCAGACTTGGTGCATTGGGTCCGTTTGCTGTGCGGTAGCTGAGAGAACAGTCTGTGGCTTGGGTGGCCAGAGTCTTTGACCATTTTGGGGGGATTCCTCTAACACCACATGGTATAGAGGTCCTGGATGGCAGAGACCTTGACATAATGTAGGTGAGATGCTACTCACACATTATTCATTAGTCAGTTTAATTTCAATGATCCATGATTCCCTGATCCACCTCTACGCAGACGACACCATTCTATATACTTCCGGCCCGTCCTTGGACACTGTGCTATCTAACCTCCAAACGAGCTTCAATGCCATACAGCACTCCTTCCGTGGCCTCCAACTGCTCTTAAACGCTAGTAAAACCAAATGCATGCTTTTCAACCGTTCGCTGCCTGCACCCGCACGCCTGACCAGCATCACCACCCTGGATGGTTCCGACCTTGAATATGTGGACATCTATAAGTACCTAGGTGTCTGGCTAGACTCTAAACTCTCCTTCCAGACCCATATCAAACATCTCCAATCGAAAATCAAATCAAGAGTCGGCTTTCTATTCCGCAACAAAGCCTCCTTCACTCACGCCGCCAAACTTACCCTAGTAAAACTGACTATCCTACCGATCCTCGACTTCGGCGATGTCATCTACAAAATTGCTTCCAACACTCTACTCAGCAAACTGAATGCAGTTTATCACAGTGCCATCCGTTTTGTCACTAAAGCACCTTATACCACCCACCACTACGACTTGTATGCTCTAGTCGGCTGGCCCTCGCTACATATTCGTCGCCAGACCCACTGGCTCCAGGTCATCTACAAGTCCATGCTAGGTAAAGCTCCGCCTTATCTCAGTTCACTGGTTACGATGGCAACACCCATCCGTAGCACGCGCTCCAGCAGGTGTATCTCACTGATCATCCCTAAAGCCAACACCTCGTTTGGCCACCTTTTGTTCCAGTTCTCTGCTGCCTGTGACTGGAACGAATTGCAAAAATCGCTGAAGTTGGAGACTTTTATCTCCCTCACCAACTTCAAACATCTGCTATCTGAGCAGCAAACCGATCGCTGCAGCTGTACATAGTCTATCGGTAAATAGCCCACCCATTTTCACCTACCTCATCCCCATACTGTTTTTATTTATTTATTTTTCTGCTCTTTTGCACACCAATATCTCCACCTGTACATAACCATCTGATCATTTATCACTCCAGTGTTAATCTGCATAATTGTAATTATTCGCCTACCTTCTCATGCCTTTTGCACACAATGTATATAGACTTGTTTACTCCATGTGTAACTCTGTGTTGTCTGTTCACACTGCTATGCCTTATCTTGGCCAGGTCGCAGTTGCAAATGAGAACTTGTTCTCAACTAGCCCACCTAGTTATCCTGTTGAGGACTTGGCAGATTTACGCCCCCTTTGGAGAAATTGGGTACCCCTAGTAAACTGAAAAAAAAATCTGTCAAAAATTGCTAATATATGCATATAATAATTATTATTGGATAGAAAACACTCTAAAGCTTCTAAAACCGTTGGAATTATGTCTGTAAGTATAGCAGAACTCACAGGGCATGCATTCTTCCAAACTAGTTTTGTGGTCATGAAAGTTGGAGCAACTTTGACGTCATCGCCCCCACCCTTCCCAACCACTTATGGATCTGGGGACACTTTCCATCTCTTCCGCTAGATGTCCTCATTCTGTAGAGCGTTTAATCGTTCAAATCGCGCGAGAATTGACCCTATGGGAGTGATTTGAGTAAGTGCCGCGAGAAAAAACCTGTGCGTTAGGGCGCGAATTGGTCACAGCCATTCCTTTGTTCCAGCACTCCTGGGAAGAGCAAACGATGCCCGGTTGAATTGAAATTTGTTTTGTGTGTTAAAAACATCATAAAGCTTGCTTCTGCACTTAGTTTGACCTGTTTAGTCGACATATAATATGTAATTTTGAAGTTTTGATGCGCAACTTTTCCGGACCAGAGGACATTTTGGGTGCATTTCAGCTGATGTTATTAGCAGTAGCTCATACAAAGACGCAAGACTTGAAACCAAACGATGTATTGGGTAAGTATGAACCCTTCCAGAACATTCTGAACGAAGACCATCGAAGGTAAGGGAATATTTATGCTTAAATCTGTGTTTCTGTTGACTCCAACATTACGGAGAAATGTAGCTTATATCTGAGCGCCGTCTCAGCATATTGAATAGTGTGCGATTTCTGTAACGTTAAAAATAAATGTAACAAAGCGGTTGCATAAAGAAGCAGTGTATCTTTCTAACTATATGTAGAACATGTATATTTAGCCAAAGTGTATGATGTCTATTTACGTTATCTTGCCGCGCTACCTAGATTTCCTGCGGACATTTTTGAGTAATTTCTGAACATGAGAACATTGTAAATGGACATTTATAGATATATATGGCATATTATTGAAAAAAAAAAAATGTACTGTGTAACATGTCCTATTACTGTCGTCTGATGAAGATTTTCAAAAGGTTAGTGAATGATTTATTTTTTAATCCTGCTTTTATAATTTTATATTTTCTGGGACAAAATGGCTGCCTCTTGTCTTGATTTCGGTGGTGGTCTAATATAAATATGTGGTGTGTTTTCGCCGTAAAACATTTAAAAAATCTGACATGCTGGGTAGATGAACAAGGTGTTTATCTTTCATTTGAGCTATTGGACTTGTTAATGTGTGGAGGTTAAATATTTCTAAGAATATTTTTGCGTTCCATGCGCCACGGGTTGAGCTGAACGGGGGGGGGGTGGCGTTCCTCTAGAGGAACTCCTCGCCTCAACAAGTTGGTGAGAATAGTGAGGGTGTCACATTCTGACCTTAGTTCTTTTGTTATGTCTTTGTTTTAGGTTGGTCAGAGCGTGAGTTGGGGTGGGTTGTCTATGTTCGTTTTTCTATGTTGTGTTTTGCGTTTGGCCTGGTATGGTTCTCAATCAGAGGCAGGTGTCGTTAGTTGTCTCTGATTGAGAATCATACTTAGGTAGCCTTTTCCCACCTGTGTTTCGTGGGTGATTGTTTTCTGTCTTTGTGTGTCACCAGACAGGACTGTTTGGTTTCGTGTCATTCTCTTTGTTATTTTTGTTTTAGTGTTCTGTGCTTAATAAATTCATCATGAACGCGTACCACACTGCGCATTGGTCCTCCGATCCTTCATACTCCTCAGACGAGGATGACGAACGTTACAGAGGGATGCAAACAAAACATTTGATTTAATTCAATTTCAGCTTTCAATTTAAGGGGCATGGGGAACATATGTTAACATTGCCAAAGAAAGTGAAATAGATAATAAACAAAGGTGAAATAAACATTAAACATGAACAGTAAACATTACACTCACAAAAGTTCCAAAAGAATAAAGACATTTCAAATGTCATATTATGTCTATATACAGTGTTGCAATGATGTGCAAATAGTTTAAGTACAAAAGGGAATATAAATAAACATACATGTATTTACAATGGTGTTTGTCCTTCACTGGTTGCCCTTTTCTTGTGGCAACAGGTCACACATATTGCTACTGCATTTGCACACTGTGGTGTTTCACCCAATAGATATGGGAATTTATAAAGTTTTTCAAATTCTCTCTGTTTGAATTTCGGTGGCCTGTAACCGGTAAATGAACAAGGGGAAAGGCAACTTGGGAGAGGCAACAGAGAGCGCCAGGGACGAGCTGGAAAGGAGACTGATGCAGCAACAAGCCCACATGGCCAACGAGGCTCTGGTCAGACTAGCGGGGTGTTCTCAGACTCAAACACATCTCATAAAAGAAGATTGTTTACATGGAGAAGGGATGGTTTACCCGGGGATGTTGGGTCCTTAGCACCTAATCCATTATTCAAAATAATTTAGTATGCAATTGTTCTGCTAAGGCAAAATATATGGTTAAACGATCTGTGTCTCTCTCTCTTACTCTCCCCTCCCTCCTCTTACAGCTACTTTATTACTGTTTATTAAAGCCTTATGAAATGCCTTATGTCTGTCCCCTGTTGGGGAATAATCAGAATTAGTTGGTAACATAGGTAAGATGTTTTATACTCATCATATGTTTGTCAGTTACTTCTCATCAGAATGTTATTTTTGTATAATACTGTGATGGGGTTGCAGTATCTCTTCTATGTCAAGACTAAGTTGCTTGGGCCGGAGAGAGGGGAGAGGTCAAGCGTGTATCTCTTGGCTCCACAATGTCTGTGTGCCAGTCAGTGTGTCTCTGTGATCTTGTCAAGATAGGGTGGATTTGATATATGCCTGTTGATATGGAGGATTTGTTTATGGTTCTGAGTTTGAGAAAAGAGCATAGTTTAGGAGACAAAGCTGAACGATAAATTATGCCTATGCTGTCTGGCTATGTGTGTCTTTTGCTATTAAAGGATCTCAGTTGCAATGTGTAAGGGACTCTCAGAGAATTCACTTGATAGACACTGAATTGATCTGAGAGTCACAGGGCTGTGATAGAGCTCATATAATTAAAGATGGACTTTGTGATAACTAACTCTGACTTGTGTGTGGTTTGCTCTCATGATTTGGTAAATAGAGGACATTTCCACGACACCCCCTATGTATCTGCGTAGTGGGGAGAAAGCGGATCTGTAGGCAGAGTTCGCCCAGACAGATGACGACGAGGCTAAACCGCTTTATGAATGTTTAGTCCTTCAGTGCGGAGACAGAGTAGTTAATTGTGTTTTTTAATTGTGTACCTCCAGGAAGCCAGGGAGTCTGAGGGCCAAGCACAAGATGCTTGAGATCACCAGCTAATCTGCTCGGTAACTGTCTGCACGCACAACACACATTCACAATTTTTGTGGGATTGCATGAGAACAGGGAACAAATACTTACCCTCCTACACAAGAACGGCCCGCACACACACAGAAACCCACCCACAGGAAGATACAACCCACACACACAGAAACCCACCCACACAGAAACCCACCCACAGGAGAATACAACCCACACACACAGAAACCCACCCACACAGAAACTCACCCACAGGAAGATACAACCCACACACACAGAAACCCACCCACACAGAAACCCACCCACAGGAAGATACAACCCACACACACAGAAACCCACCCACACAGAAACCCACCCACAGGAGAATACAACCCACCCACACAGAAACTCACCCACAGGAAAATACAACCCACAACACAGTAACAGTTGTAACAGTTGCAGATCCTCCTATCCATACTCCATCAAGTCAGCAGCCCAGCAGCCCGCTACTCACATACATACCCACCTGCATTAGAATAGGACTGACATGTACAACATTCTTGACTCATACATTAGCCTTCATCTACATGTTAGACTTCATGTAAAACATTTTTTTTAAAATCCCTCATTGATGCAGCAGCATTCACATCCAAATGTTTACATTCAATGAATGAAAACTGAATCCATCTACATAAGCTCATCATCCTCCACCATCCACCCAGGTACAGTAGTTAGTCCACCTTAAGCACAGTGGCCTTTACACTCTCTCTGCCTCCCTCCCTGCCTGCCTATCTCTCTCCATCCCTCCCTCCTTGCCTGTCTACCTCCATCCATGTCTCCCTGCTTGCCTGTAACAAGAGAGTCATTCTCATATTACATCACTTCTCAGTATTACTGAGTAAAGTACATAACATATAGTACCAGACCTGTATTACTGGGTACAGTATGTAACATAAAGCACCAGGCCTGTATTACTGAGTACGGTACTTAACGTACAGTACCAGGCCTGTATGTCTGAGTACAGTGCATAACATACAGTACCAGGCCTGTATTACTGAGTACGGTACTTAACGTACAGTACCAGGCCTGTATGTCTGAGTACAGTACATAACATACAGTACCAGGCCTGTATTACTGAGTACGGTACTTAACGTACAGTACCAGGCCTGTATGTCTGAGTACAGTACATAGCATACAGTACCAGGCCTGTATTACTGAGTACGGTACTTAACGTACAGTACCAGGCCTGTATGTCTGAGTACAGTGCATAACATACAGTACCAGGCCTGTATTACTGAGTACGGTACTTAACGTACAGTACCAGGCCTGTATGTCTGAGTACAGTGCATAACATACAGTGCAGGGGCTGTATTACTGAGTACAGTTCATAACGTACAGTACTGGGCCTGTATTCAAAGAGTGTTACAGAGTGCTGATCTAGGCCCTTCCTCATTCATTATAATCTAAAAGGCTAAACTGATTCTAAATCAGCATTTCTACTCTGAGACACTTTCTAAATACAACCCCAGAAGTGCACTGTATTCTAATGTGGGCTATAATTTAAACTCAACTGGTTTCATTACAATTTTATTGATCAATAAGTGACCCTTATTGTTGGCCTGTATGTAGTGTGTGTCGTGTGTGACACTTATTTGATTTGGAGGATATGCCTCGTCAATGCTCTTCACACATATTCCATTCAGCAGATGTTTATATGGTACATTACTACAGCTCTCATCAACTGGGACTGGATGTGCACCTGTGGCTAATGCATTCTGAGGTATTTGCATCGACTTCAAAGACACTGACACTGAATTGCCTCTCCATGGAGATCGAGAAAGAGAAATGACTGACTGACCACCTTACTGTCTCTGTCTCTCTCTTCTCCTTGATCTTTCTTCCTCTCTTTGTTTCTCTTTGTTTTTGAGAAGGAAAAGTGACTGACTGACCACTAGCTCTCTATGTCCAATCACACTATAGTCTCTCTATCTTCTCTCTCTCTTACTCTCACTCTCTTTCTCTCTCCCTCTCTCGCACTCTTTCTTAAAATCTCTCTCTAAACAACTCCCTCTGTAACTAGATCCTGGGCTTCCTGACGGGTCGCCCCCAGGTGGTATGGGTAGGTAACAACACATATGCCAAGCTGATCCTCAACACGAGGGCCGCTCAGGGGTGCGTGCTTAGTCCCCTCCTGTACTTCCCTGTTCACCAATGACTGCGTGGCCAGGCACGATTCCAACACCATCATTACGTTTGCTGATGACACAATGGTGGTAGGCCAGATCACTGACAACGATGAGACAGCCTACAGGGAGGAGGTCAGACACCTGGCAGTGTGGTGACAGGACAACGACTACTCCTTCAAATTGAGCAAGACAAAAGAGCTGATCTGGCATTGGTCCTCAGATCTTTGAAAAGTTCTGCAGCTGCACCATCGTATGGTAACTGCTTGGCATCCGATCAAAAGACGCTACAGAGGGTAGTGAGTGTGGCCATGTACATCACTGGGGCCAAGCTTCCTGCTGTACAGGACCTCTATACCAAGCGGTGTCGGTGGAAAGCCCTCAAAACTTTCAAAGACTCCAGCCACCCTAGTCATAGACTGTTCTCTCTGTTACCGCACGGCAAGCGGTACCAGAGCACCAAGTCTAGGTCCAAAAGGCTCCGTGTCAGCTTCTACTCCCAAGCCTTAGACTGCTGAACAGTTAATCAAATGGCTACCTGGACTATATGCATTGACCCCCTTTGTTACGCTGCTGCTACTCGCTGGTTATTATCTATGCATAGTCACTTTACCCTTATCTACATGTACATTTGACCTCAATTACCTCGACTAACCTGTAACCCCAGACTCGGTACCCCCCTATACATAGCCTCATTATTGTTATTTTATTGTGTTACTTATTTTCTTATTTTAGTTTATTTTGTATACCTTTTTTTAGTAAATATTTTATGACTTATAAGTCTGATTGGGGATCATATTTAGGCAGACTTTTTCCACCTGTTGTTTGTGGGATCTTGTTTTTGTGTAGCTGCCTGTGAGCAGCACAGAACGTCACGTTTCGTTTTTTTCTGTATTGTTTTTGGTGAGTTTCATATTTATTAAACATGTGGAACTCTAAGTACGCTGTATGGGGTCATATTGCACTTCCCAAGGCTTGTCAACAGTCTTCAGAACCTTGTTTGATGCTTCTACTGTGAAGGAGGGGGAATAAGAGGGGAATGAGTCAGTGGTCTGCCAGAGAGCCATGAGCAGGCCATGCGCGTTCACGTGAGAGTTAGCTTGAGTTCCATTGCATTTCTGAAGACAAAGGAATTCTCTGGTTGGAACATTATTGAAGATTTATGATAAAAGCATCCTAAAGATTCATTCTATACTTCGTTTGACATGTTTCTACGGACTGTAACAGAGCTTTTTGACTTTTTGTCCGCTCGTGCGTCATGAATTTGGATTACTGGGCTAAACACGCAAACAAAAACTAGGTATTTGAACATATAGATGAACTTTGGATGTAAATATGCACTTTACTGAGATCATCTACTGCATCTTGCCATCTTTATGTAATACATGTATCACTAGCCACTTTAAACTACTACTATTGTTTACATACCCTACAATACTCATCTCATATGTATATACTGTACTCGATACCATCTACTGCATCTTGCCTATGCCGTTCTGTACCATCACTCATTCATATATCTTTATGTACATATTCTTTATCCCTTTAACCTTGTGTGTATAAGGTAGTAGTTGTGGAATTTTTAGGTTAGATTACTCGTTGGTTATTACTGCATTGTCGGAACTAGAAGCACAAGTATTTCGCTACACTCGCATTAACATCTGTTAACCATGTGTATATGACAAATAAAATTTGATTTGATTTGATAATACAACTGTTATCAACCAATCAGCATCCAGGATCCAAACAACCTGTTTTATAAACAAAGCAACATTTCGAAAGTGGAGGTCCTTGTCAGATACATCCCGTAGTTTTTGTTCTTCTCAGCCTTCTGAGCCCGGGTTTGTTTCTCCATGGAGCTTTTCCTGACCATTGTGCTTCTACTTCTTCTTGCTCTTTGGTGACTAGGCCCGGTTACTGTAAAAACACTTGATAATAACTGATGAAGTAATACTGCTTACTCACTGCTCACACAATCACAAAACCCTGCACAAACACCCTGCACAAATGCCCGTCATACTTCACGTCTAACGGTTAGATACCCGTCTATCAACTTTCACAGTGGCCTGCATTTAGGTCATCTGTGAATGTTGAGTATGGATTTGTGGGAGAACAAACAGATCTTTCACCAAAAACACCAAATCAACTTGCAATCTACATTTAATTAATGTGCTATACCCACGGTTCGCTAGCCGTGTATATTGTTTCTGAGATAAGTATTGACTTCAGGAACAGTATTTTAAACCTTGCTATTCGCTTACACCCCATCAACTAAAAATTCTGATTCATTTCCCAGGGACTTGTTTTTTTCTGGAGAGAGTGCTATGGTTTTCCTGAGTGATCATTTAAGCTTCAAAGCCATCTGTAAGTGTAGTCTGATTATAGCCGTTGAATGTAGCAGAGAAAGTCCTCTCTGAAGACAAATTGAGGGTGAAATTGCTTTTGGTATGCAATCACATTCAACTCGTCAGTAAGAGGCCACAGAACAGATATTGACTCTCATTTTGTCGTGGGTGAATCAAGAAAACTTTGCTACCGCCAGCAGCCTAAGATACACAATGTCCAATCATCTTCAATGGACTCCTCCAATAAGCTTCTGCTTTTTACATCGCTAAATCGATTGGTTCTAGATAGAAGATAGCAGAATAAGAATTTTCTATGATATTCTATCATCAGAGGCATTTAAACAAATGAAGCTTGCCATCATTATCTGCAATCCCCAGAATCTTCTCTAATTTCTTAAAACCATTGAGGTGAAATGTGAGCTTTGGCATATCCATAAAAAACACCTCTCTCTCCCTACCAAACTCTCTGTCTGAAATACACTTGTTAGAGTAGGGATAATTGATTTTAGCCCTGCGATCAGTCATTGGAATGGATGGGAGAAACTCGGATGTTTTAAGCTTTAGCTGGGCTAAGTCTTAACATGGTTGTTTAACTGAATCAGGGGCATTGAAATCACATTTTGCTTGTCATATGCTTGGTAAATAACAGATGTAGTGAAATGTGAAATGTTTACTTAGCATCAGTAATGGTCCTTTTCAAACAATGCAGTGTTAAAGCGAGCATTCATCTTTGTGTTGGAGACTGTGACTGCTCTGCCACCGCGTACCTCTGTGCCCAGGTGGTACCCAGAGACAGATGCCACTCTCTGGGTCCAGCTTCTGGCCTGGGAGAAGAGATAGGGGAGAAGGGATAGGGGGAGAAGGTATGGAGGGAGAAGGGATAGGGGAGAAGGGATAGGGGCAGAAGGGATAGGGGCAGAAGGGATAGGGGAGAAGGGATAGGGGGAGAAGGGATAGGGGCAGAAGGGATAGGGGAGAAGGGATAGGGGGAGAAGGGATAGGGGGAGAAGGGATAGGGGGAGAAGGGATAGGGGGAGAAGGGATAGGGGCAGAAGGGATAGGGGAGAAGGGATAGGGGAAGAAGGGATAGGGGCAGAAGGGATAGGGGGAGAAGGGATAGGGGCAGAAGGGATAGGGGGAGAAGGGATAGGGGCAGAAGGGATAGGGGGAGAAGGGATAGGGGCAGAAGGGATAGGGGCAGAAGGGATAGGGGCAGAAGGGATAGGGGCAGAAGGGATCGGGGCAGAAGGGATAGGGGGAGAAGGGATAGGGGCAGAAGGGATGGGGGAGAAGGGATAGGGGGAGAAGGGATAGGGGGAGAAGAGATAGCGGGAGAAGGGATAGGGGAAGAAGGGATAGGGGGAGTTAAAAGAGGGGAGCAGTTAGAAGAGGGGAGGAGAGAGAGTTGAAAAAAGGCGAGGAGAGAAGGGAGGGAAGGGTGCATAGAGGTTGAGGAGAGAGGGGAGTACGTATGAGTGGGAGAGAGCAGGAAGGCGTGAGGGGAGGGAATGAGGGGGAGAGAGGCCCGGAGGCGACAGGGACCGTTGGATTCTCACGTCATTCCCAGAGAAGATTAATGAGTAGTCTGGGAGGCTTTTCCAGATGCCAGCACCCCTCAGCTCATACTTAAACAGCAGCACACTCCATACGCATACGCACACACACACACACACACACACACATGCACACATTACCCTGCCAGGCGGGTGGCCAGCTAGTATACTGTATAGGTTTGGCTACTTGCCTGGTGTGAAATAAGAAGATGATACTGTAGTTAGGTAAACACAAATCTATTTCTCTCCCTCATATTGTGTATTCTGATGAGCTTCGACATCCGTGTCTACAAATTCAGCCAGCGGTTTAGCACCAGTAACAAGGTTTTCCCCAGTCTTCTCCGCTGCCATCCCTTCTATTAACTTACATGGAAGACAAGAGAAAACCCCCTTTTTTCAAGCTCTGTTCTACCTGACTGAAATAGATTGTATTTTGTAGAGGTTTTAGACAGGTAAGTAGTGGAGGGAGTGCGGGAGGGAGGCAAACAGTGGCAGAGAGAGAGAGAGGGAGAAAGAGAGAGAGAGAGCGAGAGAGAGAGAGAGAGAGAGAGAGAGGCACAAAATAAATCCATCAGTGGTTATTTGGGGTTTGGATGGAGATTTTCTACACAACACTTTCACCATCAGGCTCATTTTCACTGTCTGACTGCCTGTCAGAACTGCCTGTCTGACTGTCTGACCTGCCTGTCTGACCTGACTGTCTGGCTGACTGTCTGTCTGACTCTCTGTCTGACTCTCTGACTGTCTGTGTGACCTGTCTCTCTGACTGTCTGTCTGACCTGCTTCGCAACTGAGCTACTCCAGAACCTGCTAAAGATGAGTATACAATTGCTTTGTCCAAACTAAAATAAAGAGGCATAATTGAAAACTTTTCTGTGAATCACGCATTGATATCAATGGGAGATTTGTTCTGAAATTTCAGTTACAGTACCTGCACAAATCTCACCTTTGGATTTATCCCGTAGTCCTTATTAACTCCAAAACAGGGTGTGGGTAGGGATGATGCCACCCCGACTTGCTGCTTCCTCTCTCTCTCCCAAACTGTTGAGAAATATATAGCAGAGGCAGACTAGAAAGACATGTCAGTCATCATGACTCCCTCAGATCACAGTCAGAGCTGTGAATTTGACAGGCCAACTGAATCATGCCCATTAATGTCTCGTGCATGAAGAGAGCATTCTCACTTTGTTCTCCCCATTACATATTTTTACTTTGAGACTTGTGTTCAACAAAAGGAACAGGGTTCTATCAGAATATTGTCAGGATTCTATTAGAATATTTTCAGGATTCTATTAGAATATTGCCAGGATTCTATTAGAATATTGTCAGGATTCTATTAGAATATTGTCAGGATTCTATTAGAATACTGTCAGGATTCTATTAGAATATTGTCAGGATTCTATAAAAATATTGTCAGGATTCTATTAGAATATTGTCTGGATTCTATAAAAAATATTGTCAGGATTCTATTAGAATATTGTCAGGATTCTATTAGAATATTGTCAGGATTCTATTAGAATATTGTCAGGATTCTATAAAAAAATATTATCAGGATTCTATTAGAATATTGTCAGAATTCTATTAGAATATTGTGAGGATTCTAGTAGAATATTGTCAGGATTCTATTAGAATATTGTCAGGATTCTATTAAAACATTGTCAGGATTCTATTAGAATATTGTCAGGATTCTTTCAAAATATTGATTTAGATTATATAAGAATAGCAAACAAACAATGGCATCAACATCACTGTGTCCCATCAGACGGATTGAAAGTAAACACACAGACTGTCAAGATTGTGTGTTGGTGAAAGATGAGGGTGAGGTGAAAGATATTATTATTATTTTGAAACGCCACAGCTGTAGGTAACGTCCATTTTATTTGTCATCTCTCGCCCTCTCCCCTCTTGCAGCTTCTTTCCACACACCAAGCCCCCTGTCATTCAAGCGGCGCGGTTCCTCCTCCCAACTGCTAGATTCCCTATAAGTGTGCATAATGTTCTGTTAGGTCAAATGCAGTCAACAGATTGTTCCAAGCAAGAAGGATTCTGCTTTCCACTTTGCTTCTAACACAAATCATTACATTTCTATGATTCCAACAGTTCACCCAAGTGTTGATCTAGGCTATATCGTAAGTCAAGGTGCAATTGCAATACTTGGTATAAAAATCGGAATACGCCAGCCCTACTACTAGGTGAATATGTCACCCCATAAACACATTTTTCCAGCAGTTGTGTGGTCAGGCTTTGCGTCCCTAGTGGACGGTTGGCACTTTACACAGTCATTGGCACTTTACACAGTCATTGGCACTTTAAAAATCCCTCCAGCTGTTTAGTAGAACTGGTCCTGGTCAGAAGTGTGTGGAGTTTTTCAGATGTAATAAAAGCTAACTCTATAGAGCACCAAGACTGCAGTGTCTTACTTCATGGAACTGTAGACGTCTTCAGGAAGGTGTGTGTGTGTGTGTGTGTGTGTGTGTGTGTGTGTGTGTGTGTGTGTGTGTGTGTGTGTGTGTCTGCGTTGGTTCTCAATTAGAGGCAGCTGTTTATCTTTGTCTCTGATTGGGAACCATATTTAGGCAGCCATCTTCTTTGGGTATTTCGTGGGTTATTGTCTATGTGATGTTGCATGTTTTCACTCAGTTTTGATAGCGGTCATGTTTGTCTTGTTATTTTGTTTGTTTGTTTAGTGTACTTGTGTTTTTTCGTCTTTCATTAAAAAGATGTATTCACATCACGCTGCGCTTTGGTCTCCTCACTACGACGATCGTGACACTTACTTACAGGCTCTAACCAACAGAGCAATTTCTAAGTTAAAAGGTATTAGGTCAACAATAGATAAATAAAATAAATAAAAACAACAGTAAAAAATAACAGTAGTGAGGCTATATACAGTAGTGAGGCTATATACAGTAGTGAGGCTGTATACAGTAGTGAGGCTATATACAGTAGTGAGGCTATATACAGTAGTGAGGCTGTATACAGTAGTGAGGCTGTATACAGTAGTGAGGCTGTATACAGTAGTGAGGCTGTATACAGCAGTGAGGCTGTATACAGTAGTGAGGCTGTATACAGTAGTGAGGCTGTATACAGTAGTGAGGCTATATACATTAGTTAGGCTATATACAGTAGTGAGGCTATATACAGTAGTGAGGCTATATACAGTAGTGAGGCTGTATACAGTAGTGAGGCTGTATACAGTAGTGAGGCTGTATACAGTAGTGAGGCTATATACAGTAGTGAGGCTATATACAGTAGTGAGGCTGTATACAGTAGCGGGGCTGTATACAGTAGTGAGGCTATATACAGCAGTGAGGCTATATACAGTAGTTAGGCTATATACAGTAGTGAGGCTATATACAGTAGTGAGGCTATATACAGTAGTGAGGCTATATACAGTAGTGAGGCTACAACAGTAGTGAGGCTATATACAGTAGTGAGGCTATATACAGCAGTGAGGCTATAACAGTAGTGAGGCTATAACAGTAGGGAGGCTATATACAGTAGTGAGGCTATATACAGCAGTGAGGCTATAACAGTAGGGAGGCTATATAACAGTAGCGAGACTATATACAGGCACCGGTTAATTGGGCTGATTGAGGTGGTATGTAGATGTAGGTATGGTTAAAGTGACTATGCATATATGATAAACAGGGACTAATCAGAGACTAATCATAATCATCAGAGACTAATCATAAGTTACACTTTATTTTACAATCTACTACAATTTATCTGATCTTTACCTTACAATCTACGACAATTTATCTGATATTTACCTTACAATCTACTACAATTTATCTGATATTGACCTCATATCACATAGAATAAGTACAGTTTGTATTCTTTGTGAAAAACACTGAAACAAGCACTAGCTATGTTTTAGATGATGTAGCAGTATCCTTACCTTTTAAATAATGAGTAATACTAGGTAAATACCACTGAAACATAACAGCAAAATATAATATTATCAAATGATCTATTATGTTACCTCAGTCTCTGGCTGCCTTATGTGATTCTCTTTAAAGGTGTTCTCTAGTACGAAGGTACCAAGTGCACAAAGAGCACTATCCTTAAAAGCAGCCTTTGAACTGGGTGGTGCTTTGAACTAGATAAAGGAATGACAGAGTATTACTTCCCAGTTATCCGATGTAAACATCTAGATCAGTGTTCCGTCAATCCTGGTTCTCGGGACCCAAAGGGATGGACATTTTAGTTTTTGCCCTAGGACTAACACACTTCAAATCAATTGAAAGTAATTCAACTTCATTCAACTAATAAGCTCAACAAGCATTTGATTACTTACAAATCATTTACATTTGACATTTTGACATTTTAGCGGACGCTATTATCCAGAGCATCATACCGTAGAAAGTGGATACGTACTGGTCCTCTGTGGGAACTGGTCTTGTGTCAGTGATCGTACAAACACATTTTTGGGGGGGATGCACATCTGGGTCCCCAAGATCTAGATTGGGGAACACTGATTGGAGCATATTGTAGGAAAGGTTGTTTTTTTTTCTCTGTGAACATCAGTTTGCATTCCATTCAGTTTCATTGATATTAATATATGTATTGTCTGTGAATTTGGGGCAATAATAATGTGTGGAAAAAATATATAATATTTTCATGCTGGCATTAAATGAGGACAGTGGAGGGTTTTTATTTTACATGGGTGAAGTAAACTTTTGAAACATTATACTATTTTATAGAAATACTGTATTTTCGAACTGATGTTCGTCTATGAAAAAATAAACACATTTCAAGTCCTTTAAATATTTGACCTTTTTTCAAGGACAACCAATATTGCCTGAAGCCTTATTTTGTCAATGAAACTAACATCCTTAGCCTGCTAAGACTGTCTGCTTCCCCTCTGCTCTCAATGGACAAAATGTTCTCTACGCAGCGCTGAAAATAACATAAAAGCCACACAGGTATACTTTTGGAATGAATCAAATGTTATATAAAAGCCTCCCACTCACCCAGTCAGACACATGCTTTAAAAACAGAAACACACAGATGTGTGTGTGTGTGTGTGTGTGTGTGTGTGTGTGTGTGTGTGTGTGTGTGTGTGTGTGTGTGTGTGTGTGTGTGTGTGTGTGCATGCGTGCATGTGTGTATGTCACTGTGTGTGCGAGCACGTGCCTGTGCATGTCTGTGTCTGTGTGCGAGCACGTGATTATGAGGAAGTGTGTGTATGGATTGTGTGCGGTGAATGCACACTGAGGGTGTGTGTGCTGCCTGGAAACTGACAGGCTGTCGAGGTAGAGAAGTGTTGAGGAGAGTGGCAGTAAGAGAGAGATGGTTACCGACAGGCCCATCACCTCCAGGTCAGTGGAATGGCTACATGGTGTCAACTCTGTGACAGAGCGAGACATCACCATCCATTCAACCCCCCATGGGAGCAGAGAGCAGTGGAGGGAAAAGGATAACAGGTCACCCACCTTCCTCCTCTCCTCCTCTCCCAACACCCCCACATCTTTCCTCCAAGGGGCGAGGAACACCAGACCCTTCCTCACCCAGAGTCACCAGTCCCCTCCTCACCCACAGTCACCAGACCCTCCTCACCAGTCACCAGACCCCTCCTCACCAGTCACTAGACCCCTCCTCACTATTCACTAGATCCCTCCTCACCAGTCACCAGACCCCTCCTCACCAGTCACCAGACCCCTCCTCACCAGTCACCAGACCCCTCCTCACTAGTCACCAGACCCCTCCTCACTAGTCACTAGATCCCTCCTTCACCAGTCACCAGACCCCTCCTCACCAGTCAACAGACTCCTCCTCACCAGTCACTAGACCCCTCCTCACTAGTCACTAGATCCCTCCTTCACCAGTATCCATACCCCTCCTCACCAGTCATCAGACCCCTCCTCACCAGTCACCAGACCCCTCCTCACCAGTCACCAGACCCCTCCTCACCAGTCATCAGACCGCTCCTCACTAGACACCAGACCCCTCCTCACCAGTCACCAGACCCCTCCTCACCAGTCATTAGACCCCTCCTCACCAGTCATTAGACCCCTCCTCACCAGTCGCTAGACCCCTCCTCACCAGTCGCTAGACCCCTCCTCACCAGTCACCAGACCCCTCCTCACCAGTCGCTACACCCCTCCTCACCAGTCACTAGACCCCTCCTCACTAGTCACTAGATCCCTCCTTCACCAGTATCCATACCCCTCCTCACCAGTCATCAGACCCCTCCTCACCAGTCACCAGACCCCTCCTCACCAGTCACCAGACCCCTCCTCACCAGTCAACAGACCGCTCCTCACGAGTCACCAGACCCCTCCTCACCAGTCACCAGACCCCTCCTCACCAGTCATTAGACCCCTCCTCACCAGTCATTAGACCCCTCCTCACCAGTCGCTAGACCCCTCCTCACCAGTCGCTAGACCCCACCTCACCAGTCACCAGACCCCTCCTCACCAGTCGCTACACCCCTCCTCACCAGTCGCTAGACCCCTCCTCACCAGTCGCTAGACCCCTCCTCACCAGTCACCAGACCCCTCCTCACCAGTCACCAGACCCCTCCTCACCAGTCACCAGACCCCTCCTCACCAGTCACTAGACCCCTCCTCACCAGTCACCAGACCCCTCCTCACCAGTCACCAGACCCCTCCTCACCAGTCACCAGACCAATCCTCACCAGTCGCTAGACCCCTCCTCACCAGTCACCAGACCCCTCCTCACCAGTCGCTAGACCCCTCCTCACCAGTCACCAGACCCCTCCTCACCAGTCACTAGACCCCTCCTCACCAGTCACCAGACCCCTCCTCACCAGTCACCAGACCCCTCCTCACCAGTCACCAGACCCCTCCTCACCAGTCATCAGACCCGTCCTCACCAGTCACCAGACCCCTCCTCACCAGTCACCAGACCCCTCCTCACCAGTCATCAGACCGCTCCTCACTAGTCACCAGACCCCTCCTCACCAGTCACCAGACCCCTCCTCACCAGTCATTAGACCCCTCCTCACCAGTCATTAGACCCCTCCTCACCAGTCGCTAGACCCCTCCTCACCAGTCGCTAGACCCCTCCTCACCAGTCACCAGACCCCTCCTCACCAGTCGCTACACCCCTCCTCACCAGTCACTAGACCCCTCCTCACTAGTCACTAGATCCCTCCTTCACCAGTATCCATACCCGTCCTCACCAGTCATCAGACCCCTCCTCACCAGTCACCAGACCCCTCCTCACCAGTCACCAGACCCCTCCTCACCAGTCATCAGACCGCTCCTCACTAGTCACCAGACCCCTCCTCACCAGTCACCAGACCCCTCCTCACCAGTCATTAGACCCCTCCTCACCAGTCATTAGACCCCTCCTCACCAGTCGCTAGACCCCTCCTCACCAGTCGCTAGACCCCTCCTCACCAGTCACCAGACCCCTCCTCACCAGTCGCTACACCCCTCCTCACCAGTCGCTAGACCCCTCCTCACCAGTCGCTAGACCCCTCCTCACCAGTCACCAGACCCCTCCTCACCAGTCACCAGACCCCTCCTCACCAGTCACCAGACCCCTCCTCACCAGTCACTAGACCCCTCCTCACCAGTCACCAGACCCCTCCTCACCAGTCACCAGACCCCTCCTCACCAGTCACCAGACCAATCCTCACCAGTCGCTAGACCCCTCCTCACCAGTCACCAGACCACTCCTCACCAGTCGCTAGACCCCTCCTCACCAGTCACCAGACCCCTCCTCACCAGTCACTAGACCCCTCCTCACCAGTCACCAGACCCCTCCTCACCAGTCACCAGACCCCTCCTCACCAGTCACCAGACCCCTCCTCACCAGTCACCAGACCCATCCTCACCAGTCACCAGACCCCTCCTCACCAGTCACCAG
>NW_027259990.1:0-19092 GCF_045791955.1 Oncorhynchus clarkii lewisi
GCCACAACACACCACACCACATATCCAAAACACAACACACCACACCACATAGCCAAAACACAACACACCACACCAAATAGCCACAGCACAACACACCACACCACATTGCCACAACACACCACACCACATAGCCACAACATACCACACCACACCACATAGCCAAAAAACAACACAACACACCACACCACATAGCCACAACACACCACACCACATAGCCACAACATACCACACCACACCACATAGCCAAAACACAACACACCACACCACACCACATAGCCAAAACACAACACACCACACCACACCACACCACATAGCCAAAACACAACACACCACACCACATAGCAAAAACACAACACATCACACCACATAGCCAAAACACAACACACCACACCACACCACATAGCCACAACACAACACACCACACCACACCTCATAGCCAAAACACAACACACCACACCACACCACACCACATAGCCACAACACAACACACCACACCACATAGACAAAACACAACACAACACACCACATAGCCACAACACACCACACCACATAGCTACAACACAACACACTACACCACACCACATAGCCACAACACACCACACCACATAGCCACAACACACCACATAGCCACAACACAACACACCACACCACATAGCCACAACACAACACACCACAACACACCACACCACACCACAGAGCCACAACACAACACACCACACCACACCCCAGTGCATACATACAGCCCATTGACACCACTGACCTTGTTGTCTTCCCTTCCCTCTGCTTCTCAGCAGCTCTTCCTGCCTGGGGTAGTCATTTTGTGCCTCATTCCATGCCAATGGGCCGTTGTGATCTGTGCTGTGGAGTTGCGAGCAGGCAGCGGCTGCTGGGAGAGAAATGGAGTGTGTAAAGAACCAGCCTCTGACTCTGCTGGTGTGTTTGAGCTGACTGGGAGGGAAAGAGAGGAAGAAGGCCTGCAATCGCCACCACTAAGCAGAGATCTCTGTTTAGTTTTCTAAAACCAATTAAGCCTGGGGCGAGCACACATTATTCCCAAAACTGTGTGCGTGCGTTCGTCTGTGTGCTTGTGTTTAAGCATGTACAGTATGTCAGCTTCACTGCTTGGACCAGCCAGGTTACCCTTGATACAAGTCAGTATTCAACATCCATCCACGTCTAAGGACATGGGAGATGAGGTGGAAATCAACCACTAGGGGCAACAGTGAGCGCTGTTACCTTCAAGTAGGTTTAGATTTTTTTGGAGTGTTGTGGACATGGATGGCGGATGAGCGTAAGCATCTGATTTCACAGGTTGCAAGTCTGAATCCAGCTATAGAAAGTTGTTTTTGAGATTTTTGTTTTAAGCCTATGCCAAACCTTAACGCTTACCTCAACCATTCAGAGTTAATTCCTAACCTTTAAGATTTCTGAGTTTATGCCTAAACTTAACCCTACCTTAAAAACTGGGAGTTAATGCATAAACTTAACCCTAACCTTAAAAATTTGGAGTTAACTAAACTTAACATTAAACACTGAAATGTGACATTTGCAACAACTTTGAAATGTGACGTTTGAGAAACATGGTTGAACTTCTTACTCTGAAGTGAGACTGTAAGACATAGTTGGCTTGGTCCCCTAAAGATGTTTTAAAAAAGGGCAGACGAGTATGGATTTCAGTGTGTTGGACACCAGAAAGGATTGCATAATTTACCCTGCTTTTTCTCTCCTCCTCTCTCCCTCTCTACCCCCCCCCCCCCCCCATCTCATTCCTCCCTCTTCTCCCTCACTCTCCCTCACTCTCTATCTTTCTGGCTAATTTAAAATTTGTCAAACGCGGGCGTCTTCTGGATGGCTGGCCTTTGATATTTTGCGAGCTCCATTTGGCACAAACAAGCCGCGGGCCTCTCTTCCTGCTGACTGCTGCAGTAGTGCCGGGCCCTCCATTTATCTTCCCCCGACGACTGAATGCTTACTCACTACAAGGGCCCTCGCCAGGTTAACCCTCACACACACACACACACACACACACACACACACACACACAGATTAGGTTCATAAACACACTTACACAAGCACACTTACACACACAAATTAGGTTCATAAACACGCACACACACGCGCACTTACAAACACACATTAGGTTCACAAACGCACACAAACAAGCACACTTACACACACACATTATGATCATAAACACACTTACACAAGCATACTTACACACACACTCATTAGGTTCATAAACACACACACACACACAAGCATGCATGTGCGCACACATATTGTCATTATGTTGATAAACACGTTCACATCAACACAGACACCAACTGTGATTATGTTCATGAACATGCATCAACAAACCAACACACATGCACACACCAAAGACACTGCCATTATATACTAATAGACTGTATAACAAACAGGTGGCGAATAGGTAGTCCACAGAATGCATTGTCACCATCCAACACAATACAACAGCAGATGCATTGTCTACCTGAAAAGTCTAGCTATATCATGCATATCACTGAATACATATCAGTGGTGTGTGTGTGTGTGTGTGTGTGTGTGTGTGTGTGTGTGTGTGTGTGTGTGTGTGTGTGTGTGTGTGTGTGTGTGTGTGTGTGTGTGTGTGTGTGTGTGTGTGTGTGTGTGTGTGTGTGTGTGTGTGTAACCCTTTCAGTTACTTCCCCTGGGGATACAGTGCCTTCGAAAAGGATTCAGACCCCTTGACTTTTTCCACATTGTGTTACGTTACAGCCTAAAAATCTGTAACGTAACGTTACGTAACGTAAAAAAATCTCAGCAATCTACACAGAAATGTTAGCAAATGTATTAAAAATAAAAAAAACTGAAACACCTTATTTACATAAGTATATATTGCTATCAGACTCGAAATTTACCAAAACATTTCTGCAGCATTGAAGGTCCCCAAGAAAACAGAGGTCTCCATCATTCTTAAATGGAAGAAGTTTGGAACCACCAAGACTCATCCTAGAGCTGGCCAAACTGAGAAATCGGGGGAGAAGGGCCTTGGTCAGGGAGGTGACTAAGAACCTGATGGTCACTCTGACTGGGCTCCGGGGTTCCTCTGTGGAGATGGGAGAACCTTCCAGAAGGACATCCATCTCTGCCAATCAGGCCTTTATAGTAGATTGGCCAAACGGAAGCCACTCCTCAGTAAAAGGCATATAATAGCCCGCTTTGAGTTTACCAAAAGGCACCTGAAGGACTCTCAGACCATGAGAAACAAGATTCTCTGATCTGATGAAACCAAGTCTGAACTCTTTGGCCTGAATGCCAAGCATCACGTCTGGAGGAAACCTGGCACCATCCCTACGGTGACGCATGGTGGTGGCAGCATCATGCTGTGGGGATGTTTTTCAGCGACAGGGACTGGGAGACTAGTCAGGATCGAGGGAAAGATGAACAGAGAAAAGTACAGAGAGATCCTTGATTAAAAAAAAACCTGCTCCAGAGCACTCAGGACGTCAGGCGGGGGCGAAGGTTCATCTTCCAACAGGAAAACGATCCTAAGCACACAGCCAAGACAACGCAGGAGTGGCTTTGGGACAAGTCTCTGAATGTCTTTGAGTAGCCCAGCCATGACTTGAAACTGATCGATTATCTCTGGATAGACCTGAAAATAGCTGTGCAGCGATGCTCCCCATCCAGCCTGACAGAGCTTGAGAGGATCTGCAGCGAAGAATGGGACAAACTCCCCAAATACAGGTGTGCCAAGCTTGTAACATCATACCCAAGACGACTCAAGGCTGTAATCGTGGTCTGAGTGGTCTGAATGCATTCTGAATGCACTGTATGTGTCAATCTGAGCGCCCACAGATCAATCAGAGTCTGATTAAGCTTTTTATTCTCCGGTAATTTATTTCATTCACAGCTGAAAATCTGTTGGTTGGCAGCGTGCTGAAGATGGGGTTATGTGTTTTAGGCTGGGCTTCAGTGGCTGGGCATTGCTGTTTAAACTGGCAATGGTACTATTGGTACAGAGACAGGGTCATTGAGCTGGGCTGGGTGCTGGTGCTGAGGCTGGGACCAGATGAGGCAAAGGATAGGGCTTGATGCTGGGTAGATGTTGTAGGACTGCCAGCTGGTGGGCTGGTCTATCTGTGTTGAGATTGACAGATTGGATTTGACATGGATCAATCTTCCAGCTGATGAGCAAGGGGGTCTGGGAAGAAGAGAGCCAATGCTGCATTATGTGTTTGGGACTAAAACACACACGTACACGTACACGCACACACACTCCCAGAACTCCCCACCTCTCTCTCTCCAGTCCTCTACACCCTGTGGGACTTGGTAAAGGACCTGAGATCAACAAGGAGATTTCCTGCCTAATTTTCCCCCCAAACCGAGAAGCTCCATCTTCTCCTGCCTCCCAATTCATAATTATGTGGAGTGATCCTGCGTCCCGAGGTCATTTAAGTAATTACTGAGCCGATTAAACGCTTAAAGGGCATTCAGGATCAGAGACTCTGCCTGCCTCACCCAGGGGAGAGGTTGGTTGGCCAAAACAAGTTTGGAACAAAGGCAGATGAAGAGGGGGCTGTGGTGGCCGGGTATATCTCAATAGTCTAAAGAGGTTTCACTATCCTCATCTTCTTCTCTGGTATTTAAAATAAGTGGATAGGGGACAGCAAGTTCCCGGTAGGCGCACTCCATGTTACTTTCACTTAGCCAGTGCTTTTAACTTTCCTATAATACACAATGACTTAGTTGTGGTTCTGAGAGGTAGAGGTGAATCATGAGGAATCAAGAGATCAGCATTGTTGTGTTAATAGTTATTGACATGTTGGACAATGCCCTTAAGACTGGGAGACCATACACTGGCTAACGTTGGGGAACAATTAAACTACTTTTTGTCTTGCAGAGGTTTTGTGAATTGTGTCTGTGATACTGTTTTCACATATGATTCACGTTATGCTACCTGTAAAACAGTTGGCCAATGTTTATATGATCTCCTTTCAAACATCACCCTTTCTACCTTTTTCTTGTCAGCATTTAGGGTCAGTGCTATCAGGAATCCTTGGGATGTCACTACCCTAAACCCTAACCTTAACCCTTACCTTAACAATTTCAAATGTCAACTTCAATGGGGTAGGGATTTACCAAGGATCCTAGAGAGCACAGATAATTGCTTTAGCCGGCAAGAAGCAAGAGACATTCAACTTTGACCCTGTAGTTGCGTCGCTTGTCATGGTAACCTGACATGACAGCATCAAGTTATTCTTAATTACCCTGATAGAATTATCTTTTATTTCTTCACATTCATAACAATAAGTTAACAGCACGCCGTATTGTAAATCATTTGTAAATAATTACTTTGTAATGTGTTAATTTTCCTGTTGAATAAAAAGTACTCAACCTGGAATCATGTGTAGAATTAACATATTAAATGTAAATCCGTGACACTACAATTAGTATGATATGTTATGTTTCGTATGGTATAAATTACTTTGTGGAGGTCCAGCATCCATTGCAAATTATATTTTACAAATTCCAATTCGTAGAATGTGTTACAAATTCTAATTTGTTGTGGATAAGCTTAGCTAGGTGGCTAACATTAGCTAGGCTCAGGGTTAGGGGTTAAGGTTAGGCTTAAGGTTAAGATTAGGGTTAGGAGTTAGGTTAACCTCTCTGGGATGCTAGCGTGACTACGCTAGCGTGACTACAAAATATCTCAAAAGTTACCTGTAAACTTTGCCAAAACATTTCAAACTACTTTTGTAATACAACTTTAGGTATTTTTTTTACGTAAATAATCAATAAAATTGAAGACGGGATGATCTGTGTTCAATACAGGAGTAAAACAAACTGTAGCATGCTTTCTGGTCACGCGCCTCTATCTAACAGTACACTTCAAGTGACCCTCGTTCAAGATGGCCGTACTTCTTCATTACACAAAGGAAAAACCTCAACCAATTTCTAAATACTGTTGACATCCAGTGGAAGTGATAGAAACTGCAAGAAGGTCCCTTAGAAATCTGGATTCCCATTGAAAAACAAATTGAAAAGAGAGTGACCCCAAAAAGAAAAAATCTGAATGGTTTGTCCTCATGGTTTTGCCTGCTAAATAAGTTCTGTTATACTCACAGACATGATTCAACCAGTTTTAGAAACGTCAGAGTGTTTTCTATCCAAATCTTCTTATAATATGCATATCTTATCTTCTGGGGATGAGTAGCAGGTATGGGTATGTATTTCATCCGGACGTGAAGTTAAAGGGTTAATGTGAGGGTTAGGGTTAGGGGAAGCGAACATGCAAAGTAGTTGCAAAGTGGCTAATTAGATTAGGTTGTCCGTGATGAGATTTGTACACTCAACCTTTAGGCTCAAGGTAGACATTAGCGTTATAATGGTTAACCATCCACCAGGATCATCCACCTCTCACATACATTTGTCAAACCAAAAGCTTACCTTGACTTGGAAGAGTTCAAGTGTTGGATAGTCATAGCCAGCTAGCTAACACAGCATCCCATTGTTTGAGTAGGTTAAACTAGCAAGCTGTATTTGCTAGCTAAGTAAGTGAATGTGAAAGAAAATCACAAAATCTCTCTCTCTCTCTCTTTCTCGCTCCACCTTCATTTGTGAAGCCTCCTAGGTTTTGTATTGAAGTCAATGTACCCAGAGGACGGAAGCAAGCTGTCCTCCGACTACACACTTGCTTTTGATACTTAAGCTGTTGAGGCAACTGTAGAACTTAATTGCAAAACAATGTGTTTTAATAAATGATTTGGTGACGTGAATATATTTAGTGTAGTCTTATCTAAAAAGGACAGCTTTTTAAAGTTTCACTAATCTTATTTTTATTAAATGTATTAAGGAGGATGGTCAACCCCTTCGTTCTCTGAGGAGCCTCCACTGATTTATATGGAGGGGTTGGCGGGACTTTTAAACATGTGAATTATGACTATTCAATCTGTATCGCATATCGCACATAGAAATATGAACACAATTTAGATTGAGCCGTCATGCAGCGTTTACCATGGAGGCAGTCTCCGCTAACGCGGAAACATTGCCTTTACATTTCAATCACGCTGTAACTCTGAATTTCCACTATACGGATTAAATAGAGTCCCTAGGTTGGTTGGCGGAAATAAAAGTACAGGCTTTGTTCCCGGCAACACCTTTCAGCTATAAAGACAAGTCTGCAAAAAGTTGGCGGCATGCTAAAGTTGGAGGCAAAAAGTATTGGTTTGACATGTGTATGAGTGTCTACAGGAGTGTGTGTGTGTGTGTGTTTGTGTGTGTTTGTGTGTGTGTGTGTGTGTATTTGTGTGTCTACAGGAGTGTGTGTAGGTGTGCTCCGCTGCTTGCCTGTCCATCCAGAACGTCAGGCACAAACCTCCAATCAGTCCATCAAAGACAATTATCGATCTACCTCAGCCTCCTTCTGACACACACATTCTCTTTTTCTGTTCTGTCTTTCTGTATTTTCTGGGCTCTCCAGGGAGAGTAGGCAGTCTTTACCGCAGTGAGGCTTTAAATTGAGCAGAAAATAGACATTGACCTATTTGTTAATATCGTCTTAATCGCTGGCCGCCCCATCCACTATGCAGGCTCTCAGCAGAGCACTTAAAGGCTCACCTTGTGCATGCATGCATGTGTGTCAGAGTGCTACCAGAGTAATGCCAGAGTAAGATGCATGATGTCACTGCACAAGAGAAAATGTGCTCCACACTCAAAGAAACAATGTAGAGGTGTATTTTCTCTTTGTTGCAATTTATTCCTTATTTATTCCTTATTCCATGTCTAATGTTTTCTTGTGAAGTTAATATAGTTGAACAGGATGGCAAACAGAGTTTGAAGGGGTGCCTCTCCCTTCTAGGCTTTTTATTGGTTATGGCTACTGGCCTATTTACCTTCAGAGATTCTCCCCATGGAGAATGTCTGCATCGGAGATGTCGCTGTCCACCGCCCAGTGGGACTGAGCTCCAGAATTCTGTTTTTGTCGCTGTCCGCTTAAGTGGTGCTGATTCGCTACTGAAACCCTGCTGTTAGCCTCTCTTCAAGCAAGCCACCAATCTGTGATCTAGACTGCCTGTAGAAATCCCCCCCCCCCCCCCCCCCCACACACACACACACACACACACACTCACAGACCCCTATTCACTCCACCCCATCCCCGTAGAGCTATTGCAGAAAGTGAAGCCTTTTAATTATCTCCTGATTACCTGTTAGATCACCTTAGCTAATGGAGAGCACTCCCCGGGGGACACATCCAATCAAACTCTCATCACACACAATGGGCATCTCTTCACAGCAGAGAGAGAGAGAGGGGACAAGGTATTTTAGGCAGCCACAGAGATTAGTGCTGGAAATAGCCATCTATTTATTAATTCATACTCTAAATTACCAACAACTCACACACACTCCCACCTCTCACTCCAACAGAATCGCAACTACCTTAATCCAGGTGCACATGTCTGCAACCATGCACACATACAAATGCACACACGCAGTCCATAACTTTAAGATTGATCAAGATGGCGATGGCTTGCCTGGCACAAATCATGTCAAAAGGAGGATGCAATAGTGTAGGAGTACAGAAGAATGTCACTGGGTTCACTTCTAGAGTAATCCTAGAGTACATCCAGAAAGATTCCCAGTTTAACTGCAACAGTACATCTGTGTAAATACTCTGTCCCCCCTCCCTCATAGCATGGTAACAGAGTTGAGCACTTACTGCTGTTCACACACCAGTAGTTAAGCCCCTCCCTCAGCACCATCTCTACTGACTGCCACCCCGTAGAGCAGCCCCTCCTTGCCACCCTCTTCTTGTCACCATCTCCCTGCCACCCTTTCATTGTCACCCTCTCCTCTCCACCTCCCAGAGCACATATGATCTCTGTGTGTATGATCCTCGTTCCCACGTCCTAATACTGAACCTCCTCCTTTGTATCCTGCCTAGTGCAAGCACTAGTCCCAACCCCAGCCCTAGTCCCAGCCCCAGCCCTAGTCCCAGACCCAGTCCTAGCCCCAGCCTGAGTAATACCCCAGCCCCACTCCTCCCTCCACCCAGGCCCCTGTAGGGTAACACAAGGATCAAACAAACATACAGAGGGGTGATGTCAAAATAAACCCTGGCCTGTCTGGAGGAAGTCTTCTAGAACATCACATTGCCTCACCAGGGGAGCCAGGCCTGGCAGGCAGGCTGGTAACAGAGGTACACATAAACCACCATGCTGAGAGGCAGTGGTGTAAAGTACTACTTAAGTCGTTTTTGGGGGTATCTGTACTTTACTATTTACATTTTTGACAACGTTTACTTTTACTTCACTACATTCCTAAAGAGAATAATGTACTTTTTACTCCATACATTTTCCCAGACACCCAAAATTACTCATTACATTTTGAATGCTTAGCAGGACATGAAAATGGTCTCATTCACAAGCGTATCAAGATAACATCCCTGGTGAACCATACTCACTAAACACATGCTTCATTTGTAATGATGTGCCCCTGGCTATCTGTAAAAAAAAAAAATTGTGCCGTCTGGTTTGCTTAATATAAGGAATTTGAAATTATTTATACTTTTGCTTTTGATACTTAAGCATATTTTAGCAAATACATTTACTTTTCAAACTTAAGCATATTTAAAACCAAATACTTTAAAACTTTTCCTCAAATAGTATTTTACTGGGTGACTTTCACTTTTACTTGAGTCATTTTCTATTAAGGTATCTTTACTTTTACTCAAGTATGACAATTGGGTACTCTTCCCACCACTGCTGAGATGAGAGAGGTGTTGCTATGACTCCAGACTGCAGCTTCAAATGGCAGACACACGGGAAAGGAGATAGAGAGGTAGCAAGGAGGGAGAGGGAGGGGATAGAGAGAGAGAGTGAGAAAGAAAGAGAGAGAGGGTCCATGGAGTGGTGCCAAGTTCCCAAGGTAGTATACAAGTATCTTTAGAAGCCTGCGTCTTGTTAGCTAATACATTACACCAATCAAGGCAAGCTATCTTAAGCTACAATTAATCTGAGCCCTGGCACACGCTGATAGGACAGCAACATGCTGTTTCTTAATTAAAAGCAAACGGATTAAAAATGATTAATAACGGTATTAAATATTCTCATGGACGACAAGCACAGGGAATCTGGCTTTCTTATGCGGGCTTAAAACGAAGAAGTCATTACGGCTTGGCCAATCTCTCTGAGCCAGAGCTTTACTTTGTTTGGGATCACAAGTTGCTTACTTCATGAATATGCATGTTGCCCTATGAAGTTGAGACCAAAAGGCATCGGTGTGGCGTTTGTTCGTTTGGTCGCTTGTTGACTTTTTTGATTCCGACATTTCACAGTCCCTTTGTAGTGGAGGCCTGAGACTTAACCTGTTCCTCACTACGTGCCGTGTGATGAATTGGAAGCAGTATGTGTTTCTGTGTGTGCGTGTGCGTGTGCGCGTGTGCATGCATGTTTGTAACATTGACCAGTGATGTTACACTATCAAAATGACAGTAGTGTCAACATTTAAGTTCTAGTCATTGATCCAACATTAGAGAAAGCCTTGCATCAAGAATTGCCGTACTGCTTCTATATTCAGCAGTTCTATAATCAGGCCCTTTCAGTTCTATTTAATTTAAGCCCTCATATGGCTCAGGTCCAAAGCTTCCTGTGCCAAGTGTTATTTCTAATTGACCATATGAGTCTTTTTTCTGTTAATTTAATAACTTCTATTTTTAAAATGCCAATTATGAACAAGATTACTGTATCTTAACTGTAAGATTAGATACATTTGGCAGAATCACAAGTAAATCACATTGGTTTAACAGAAACCTCTGCCCTCATTATGAGGAAGAAGAGGGTTATTCTGATCTTGTGGCTCACATTGTTAGTTACATACAATGTCTAGCTAGCATATACCCAATGTGCTGTTCAGACACAACAGCACTGTATGCAGAATATCTCATAAATATGCATGCATGCGCTCAAACACGCACACGCACACGCACACACGCAAACATCCATTGTCTTGACTATGTGATTGTGTGGAAGAGAGTGCAGAATTAGGAACAAGGAGGTTGTATTGTCATCTCAGTGAGGGAGGGACAGGAACTTATTATCCTGAAGCCAAATGTAAACAGGTACCAGACAGTCAGGAAACACTTCTGTTTAGAAACCAATTACTGCACAGCTTTTCAAATATATTTAATTTCCCTCTGCTGCCAGGCTCTCCCCTCTCTATCTGACTCTTATTTCTCTTCAGCCCCTCTGTCTCCCAAGACTCCCAGACCACATGGCCAGATTCCTATCAACCTTCATTCGTTTGTCTCTGGAAAGAGCGGACCCCGGAATAATAAACAAGTTTGAAATCATGAATAAGATTAACGTACATGTAAGAGATTGGCGCCTATTTGTTCAGTTGTTGGTTTGTTTAGTTATTTGGTTTCTTCCTATGGTTGGACTCCTCTCAATCATGAGCCAGCATTATGTGATGGACACACATGACTAAAAAAGAGGTGAGTAATACCTCTTGAATAGAAAAAATTATTTGTAAAGTAGCCTATGACATAGGGCTACTTTACAAATCATCTTTGCTATTTGAAAATAAAAATGGATGTCTGTTACAAAATCTGTTTTCATGATAACTCGGATGACAGACGTCATACACCTAAGAGAGGAGTGAGCGACTGTACTTGATGTGTGTTTTGGTGGGGTGCTTGTGTGTGTGAGAGGCAGGTGAGGCGAGCAGTGATACCAATCTGTCTGTGAAGTAGTGAGGAAGACTGATTGAGGGGACAGTGCCAAACGTGTGGGTGATTAAACACCCAGAGAAGGAGCACTTCATTGATGATGAAACACGGCAGGTGTAAATAGCTGGTGTGTGTGTGTGTGTGTGTGTGTGTGTGTGTGTGTGTGTGTGTGTGTGTGTGTGTGTGTGTGTGTGTGTGTGTGTGTGTGTGTGTGTGTGTGTGTGTGTGTGTGTGCGTGCGTGCGTGCACATGCGTGTGCGTGTGTGTGTGCAAGCGAGCAAGAGGGAGAGATGGAAAGAGAGACGAAAAAGAGACGGAAAGTGGGAGCAGGGATGGAGAAATAGAGGGAAAGAGGGATGGAAAGAGAGGTGGACAGGCTGGACCAGTGAGAATAGGCTAGAGGAGATTTCAAAGAGCTCAAGAGGCCCCATTCAAACCAGAGCCTTTCATATTGACCCTGAGGTAACATGTGGACAGGCAAACACACACTGCTAACAAGATGAAAGCATAAACAACACACAAACACCTCAGGCAATCACAATGAGCTCTCTAAAACTGTCCCAGAATTCATATCCACACACAAACCACTTGCCAACAGCGTATACGCTTGAACCAGTCCACACACACACAGAAATACTACCTTTCAATCTGTCCACCTCCACACCTCACCACCAAACCACCCTCCCTCCCGTCTCTCCCCCCCAAGCCACCGCCCCCCAATGAGCCAACAACCAACAAAATGAAAAAATTGAAAAACAAAGGAAAACAACAATGGAAAAAACAAAAGACATCAAGGACAACAAACAATCTAAACAGCAAGGCCAACTGTATGCATTTCAGTGCATGTGTGGCACTATTTACATGTGTATGTGTGTGTGCACATGTGTGCATTTGAATGCGAGTGTGTGTGTATGCATGTGTACTCGCATATAAGCACCTGTGTGGCATCAGCCTCAGGCAAACAGGCATTGGATGTAACAGCGTTTCCCCTCAGTGTCATTCAAACATACAGTTGAAGTCGGAAGTTTACATACACCTTAGACAAATATACAGTGCCTTGCGAAAGTATTCGGCCCCCTTGAACTTTGCGACCTTTTGCCACATTTCAGGCTTCAAACATAAAGATATAAAGCTGTATTTTTTTGTGAAGAATCAACAACAAGTGGGACAGAATCATGAAGTGGAACGACATTTATTGGATATTTCAAACCTTTTTAACAAATCAAAAACTGAAATATTGGGCGTGCAAAATTATTCAGCCCCTTTACTTTCAGTGCAGCAAACTCTCTCCAGAAGTTCAGTGAGGATCTCTGAATGATCCAATGTTGACCTAAATGACTAATGATGATAAATACAATCCACCTGTGTGCAATCAAGTCTCCGTATAAATGCACCTGCACTGTGATAGTCTCAGAGGTCCGTTAAAAGCGCAGAGAGCATCATGAAGAACAAGGAACACACCAGGCAGGTCCGAGATACTGTTGTGAAGAAGTTTAAAGCCGGATTTGGATACAAAAAGATTTCCCAAGCTTTAAACATCCCAAGGAGCACTGTGCAAGCGATAATATTGAAATGGAAGGAGTATCAGACCACTGCAAATCTACCAAGACCTGGCCGTCCCTCTAAACTTTCAGCTCATACAAGGAGAAGACTGATCAGAGATGCAGCCAAGAGGCCCATGATCACTCTGGATGAACTGCAGAGATCTACAGCTGAGGTGGGAGACTCTGTCCATAGGACAAACATCAGTCGTATATTGCACAAATCTGGCCTTTATGGAAGAGTGGCAAGAAGAAAGCCATTTCTTAAAGATATCCGTAAAAAGTGTTGGTTAAAGTTTGCCACAAGCCACCTGGGAGACACACCAAACATGTGGAAGAAGGTGCTCTGGTCAGATGAAACCAAAATTGAACTTTTTGGCAACAATGCAAAACGTTATGTTTGGCGTAAAAGCAACACAGCTGAACACACCATCCCCACTGTCAAACATGGTGGTGGCAGCATCATGGTTTGGGCCTGCTTTTCTTCAGCAGGGACAGGGAAGATGGTTAAAATTGATGGGAAGATGGATGGAGCCAAATACAGGACCATTCTGGAAGAAAACCTGATGGAGTCTGCAAAAGACCTGAGACTAGGACGGAGATTTGTCTTCCAACAAGACAATGATCCAAAACATAAAGCAAAATCTACAATGGAATGGTTCAAAAATAAACATATCCAGGTGTTAGAATGGCCAAGTCAAAGTCCCGACCTGAATCCAATCGAGAATCTGTGGAAAGAACTGAAAACTGCTGTTCACAAATGCTCTCCATCCAACCTCACTGAACTCGAGTTGTTTTGCAAGGAGGAATGGGAAAAAATGTCAGTCTCTCGATGTGCAAAACTGATAGAGACATACCCCAAGCGACTTACAGCTGTAATCGCAGCAAAGGGTGGCGCTACAAAGTATTAACTTAAGGGGGCTGAATAATTTTGCACGTCCAATTTTTCAGTTTTTGATTTGTTAAAAAAGTTTGAAATATCCAATAAATGTCGTTCCACTTCATGATTGTGTCCCACTTGTTGTTGATTCTTCACAAAAAAATACAGTTTTATATCTTTATGTTTGAAGCCTGAAATGTGGCAAAAGGTCGCAAAGTTCAAGGGGGCCGAATACTTTCGCAAGGCACTGTATTTAAACTCAGTTTTTCACAATTCCTGACATTTAATCCTAGTAAAAATTCCCTTGCTTAGGTCAGGTAGGATCACCACTTTATTTTAAGAATGTGAAATGTCAGAATAATAGTATAAATAATTATTTATTTCAGCTTGTATTTTCTTCATCACATTCCCAGTGGGTCAGAAGTTGACATACACTCAATTAGTACTTGGTAGCATTGCCTTTAAATTGTTTAACTTGGGTCAAACGTTTCGGGTACCCTTCCACACGCTTCCCACAATAAATTGGGTGAATTTTGACCAATTCCTCCTGACAGCTGGTGTAACTGAGTCCGGTTTGTACGGACTCACACACGCTTTTTCAGTTCTGCCCACAAATGTTCTATGGTATTGAGGTCAAGGCTTTGTGAGGGCCACTTCAATACCTTGACTTTGTTGTCCTTCAGCCATTTTGCCACAACATTGGAAGTATGCTTGGGGTCATTGTCCATTTGGAAGACCCATTTGCGACCAAGCTTTAACGTCCTGACTGATGTCTTGAGATGTTGCTTCCACATATCATCATAATTTTCCTACCTGATGATAACATCTACAGTGCCTTGCGAAAGTATTCGGCCCCCTTGAACTTTGCGACCTTTTGCCACATTTCAGGCTTCAAACATAAAGATATAAAACTGTATTTTTTTGTGAAGAATCAACAACAAGTGGGACACAATCATGAACGACATTTATTGGATATTTCAAACTTTTTTAACAAATCAAAAACTGAAAAATTGGGCGTGCAAAATTATTCAGCCCCCTTAAGTTAATACTTTGCTGTGATTACAGCTGTAAGTCGCTTGGGGTATGTCTCTATCAGTTTTGCACATCGAGAGACTGAAATTTTTTCCCATTCCTCCTTGCAAAACAGCTCAAGCTCAGTGAGGTTGGATGGAGAGCATTTGTGAACAGCAGTTTTCAGTTCTTTCCACAGATTCTCGATTGGATTCAGGTCTGGACTTTGACTTGGCCATTCTAACACCTGGATATGTTTATTTTTGAACCATTCCATTGTAGATTTTGCTTTATGTTTTGGATCATTGTCTTGTTGGAAGACAAATCTCCGTCCTAGTCTCAGGTCTTTTGCAGACTCCATCAGGTTTTCTTCCAGAATGGTCCTGTATTTGGCTCCATCCATCTTCCCATCAATTTTAACCATCTTCCCTGTCCCTGCTGAAGAAAAGCAGGCCCAAACCATGATGCTGCCACCACCATGTTTGACAGTGGGGATGGTGTGTTCAGCTGTGTTGCTTTTACGCCAAACATAACGTTTTGCATTGTTGCCAAAAAGTTCAATTTTGGTTTCATCTGACCAGAGCACCTTCTTCCACATGATTGGTGTGTCTCCCAGGTGGCTTGTGGCAAACTTTAACCAACACTTTTTATGGATATCTTTAAGAAATGGCTTTCTTCTTGCCACTCTTCCATAAAGGCCAGATTTGTGCAATATACGACTGATGTTTGTCCTATGGACAGAGTCTCCCACCTCAGCTGTAGATCTCTGCAGTTCATCCAGAGTGATCATGGGCCTCTTGGCTGCATCTCTGATCAGTCTTCTCCTTGTATGAGCTGAAAGTTTAGAGGGACGGCCAGGTCTTGGTAGATTTGCAGTGGTATGATACTCCTTCCATTTCAATATTATTGCTTGCACAGTGCTCCTTGGGATGTTTAAAGCTTGGGAAATCTTTTTGTATCCAAATCCGGCTTTAAACTTCTTCACAACAGTATCTCGGACCTGCCTGGTGTGTTCCTTGTTCTTCATGATGCTCTCTGCGCTTTTAACGGACCTCTGAGACTATCACAGTGCAGGTGCATTTATACGGAGACTTGATTACACACAGGTGGATTGTATTTATCATCATTAGTCATTTAGGTCAACATTGGATCATTCAGAGATCCTCACTGAACTTCTGGAGAGAGTTTGCTGCACTGAAAGTAAAGGGGCTGAATAATTTTGCACGCCCAATTTTTCAGTTTTTGATTTGTTAAAAAAGTTTGAAATATCCAATAAATGTCGTTCCACTTCATGATTGTGTCCCACTTGTTGTTGATTCTTCACAAAAAATACAGTTTTATATCTTTATGTTTGAAGCCTGAAATGTGGCAAAAGGTCGCAAAGTTCAAGGGGGCCGAATACTTTCGCAAGGCACTGTATATTGTGAAGTGCTCCAGTCCCTCCTGCAGCAAAGCACCCCCACAACATGATGTGTCACCACCATGCTTCATGGTTGGGATGGTGTTCTTCGACTTGCAGGCCTCACCCTTTTTCCTCCAAACATAACGATAGTCATTATGGCCAAACAGTTCTATTTTTGTTTACTCAGACCAGAGGACATTTCTCCAAAAAGTACGATTTTTGTCCCCATGTGCAGTTGCAAACCGTAGTTTGACTTTTTTATGGTGGTTTTGGAGCAGTGGATTCTTCCTTGCTGAGCGGCCTTTCAGGTTATGTCGATATAGGACTCATTTTACTGTGGATATAGATACTTTTGTACCTGTTAACTCCTGCATCTCCACAAGGTCCTTTGCTGCTGTTCTGGGATTGATTTTCACTTCTCACACCAAAGTACGTTCATCTCTAGGAGACAGAACGCATCTCCTTCCTGAGAGGTATGTGATCCCATGGTGTTTCTACTTTCATTCTATTGTTTGTACAGATGAACGTGGTACCTTCAGGCGTTTGGAAATTGCTCTCAGACATGAACCAGACTTGTGGAGGTCTACAATTATTTTCTGAGGTCTTGGCTGATTTCTTTTGAATTTCGCATGATGTCAAGCAAAGAGGCACTGAGTTTGAAGATAGGCCTTGAAATACATCCACAGGTACATCTCCAATTGACTCAAATGTTGTAAATTAGACTATCAGAAGCTTCTACAGCCATGACATCATTTTCTGGAATTTTCCAAGCTGTTTAAAGGCACAGTCAACTTAGTGTATGTAAACTTCTGACCCACTGGAATTGTGATACAGTGAATTATAAGTGAAATAATCTGTCTGTAAACAATTGTTGGAAAAATTACTTGTGTCATGCACAAAGTAGATGTCCTAACCGACATACCAAAACTATAGTTTTGTTAACAAAACATTTGTGGATTGGTTGAAAAACAAGTTTTAATGACTCCAATCTAAGTGTATGTACAGTGCCTTGCGAAAGTATTCGGCCCCCTTGAACTTTGTAGCGCCACCTTTTGCTGCGATTACAGCTGTAAGTCGCTTGGGGTATGTCTCTATCAGTTTTGCACATCGAGAGACTGACATTTTTTCCCATTCCTCCTTGCAAAACAGCTCGAGCTCAGTGAGGTTGGATGGAGAGCATTTGTGAACAGCAGTTTTCAGTTCTTTCCACAGATTCTCGATTGGATTCAGGTCTGGACTTTGACTTGGCCATTCTAACACCTGGATATGTTTATTTTTGAACCATTCCATTGTAGATTTTGCTTTATGTTTTGGATCATTGTCTTGTTGGAAGACAAATCTCCGTCCCAGTCTCAGGTCTTTTGCAGACTGCATCAGGTTTTCTTCCAGAATGGTCCTGTATTTGGCTCCATTCATCTTCCCATCAATTTTAACCATCGTTCCTTGCTCTCCTTCTCCGACTGAATCACATCTCCAGGCATGTTCTAATCCTGAGCCCATGCAGCTCAGCCAGACCCGTCTATCTCCAGAGGAGAGGCAGCGGCATATCAGTACTCAGAGTTGTCTATATTGTGGCCAGGTTGATCCCCTGGTCTTCACTTGTTCCCTGTGTCCAGCAAAAACGTTGGCTCAGCAGTAGTGGGGGATATACTGTTGAGCCAAATTGCCTGCCCAACATCTCCCAGACCCCTGCTTGAGGCCAACCTTGTGTGGCAGAGCCAGGCTTTTCCTCTGCCTGCTCATCAATTCAGGCGCCAGCGAGCACTGTCTGGACCGAGGGGTCGTTAATCAATTGGGTCCGGACACTGTTTCACTCGATTCACCTTTGGATGCCAATGCTCTCAATGGAAAGCTACTCTTCCGTGTTTTGGAGAGAACTGTTCCTCTTATCCTGCGTCTCTCTGGAAATCCCCAGGAAAAGATCTGTTTCCACATAATCGACTGTTCTCACTCACCTCTGATTCTGGCTCATCCATGGTTAAAGCTACACAATCCACAGATTGACTGGTCCACCGGAAGGGTAACAAAATGTACTCCAAGTAGTCATTCCAAATGTCTACATTCTGCCCTTCCTACTACCCTGTCTGCACCCCAGTCCATTCCAGAACCGACAGACATGTCTTCTGTTCCTCCAGAATATCACGGTCTAGCTCTTGTATTCAGTAAGCACCCACAGCCCATCTCTGCCGCCTCATTGGCCGAAAGACTGTGCTATTGAGCTTTAGGCTGGAGCTCCTCTCCCTAGTTGCAGGTTGTTTAAATCCTCTCTCGCCTCACGCAAGAGGCCATGAAAGAGTATTTGAGTATCTGGGTTCGGTCCTTCCCTTCATTGTGTGGACGGATCACAAAAATCGAACCTACATCCAGACTTCCAAACGTTTTGAACTCTCAGCAGGCCAGGTAGGCATTGTTTTTTGGAAGATTCAACTTCACTCATTTATCACCCCTGATCTAAGAATACCAAGCCTGACACCCTCTCCCGTCAGTTCATCGCAGACAACACATGTTCCGAACCATTATGCCATCCTCCTGCATCGTTGCTGCTGTCTCT
>NW_027259991.1:0-19076 GCF_045791955.1 Oncorhynchus clarkii lewisi
TGGGGCCTGTTGCACAAAACTAGGATAAGGGATTAAGCCAGGATATCTTGGTGATCCTGGCTCAATTGATCCGTAATCCGGTTGCACTAAAGATGGATAGGGGGCAGGAGGATATGTTATGGTATAAATTACCATGGAGATTTATTCTGTGGAGCTAGCCTGCTCCAGACCAGGCTAAATTCCAGGATCTATTTAATCTCATCCCTAATGTCAGTCAGCAGTCACCACAAATGGAAACCAATAGTTATTTCACTGCTCACTATACATTGTTATCACATATAACTAGACCCACTGTTATTTAAACATTTGTGATCATTAATTTCAATGATTTTGGATAAAAAATGATTTTTAGATGATGTTGCTATCATTAGATAATTTACAGTTTCCCATAGACTATAAGGCTATATATAAAATGCTAGAATATTAGGGCCACAGAGGGGAAAAAAACACAAGTCATAATATTGTAACCAGTTGTTTTAAAGGAGGACAGTTGTTAAAATGACAGATGTGGGGCATTTCGTGAAATTGTACTTCAGTATGGTTTCATAAACAAAGACATGCTGATGTGCCAGAATATTAAGTATCACATTGTCATAAGTATCAAAACTGTAAAAACAATATGTAGCTTTTCTGCAGAAAGAACCAGCCTCATAAATTTATGACTTTATCCTTTTTCTTCAGTGTGGCCCTAGTACTCTGTCATATAAACAAATACACATTCCATATGAATATAAAAACACAATGTGTAACATTATGTTCCTTTATTGAATAAGGACAAAACAAAGCAGGTAAACCATCAGCTCCTTTCAAAACTGAAGTCACAGTGACTCTACAAGATGGAAAGCACAGAATCTAAGCATATTATACAAAATGATACATATACAGACCTTTGAATGTGTATAACACACCCTGCATGTCTGCACACTAAAATAAATGCAGGACAAATCCATACACATCAACTGAACAGACAAATGAATGGATGCAGTAGCCTCCCTGCAGCCTTGTATTACACACAGTATACCGCACAAACATCATAAGAGGCCAAATTCGTCAAAAAACGAACCCAAAAAAACCCAAATTCCTCTGCCACCGCAGGACATATTTAACCAAAATTGAAAGCACACATACTAACTAAAATAATTCAACACATATTGGTCCCTCAGCAGCCGACCACTGTCGTCATCAGGGAAGATTGCCGGATTGTCCCAGTCCATGGCTGGTGGCACTCTGGGGGCCCTCTCCTTCCTCAGGCAGGCCACATTGTGAAGGACAGCACAAGCCACAGTAATATCACATGCCCTAACAGGGCTGACCCTTAATTTGTGAAGGCAGTGAAAGCGGGCCTTCAGGAGGCCAAAGGTCATTTCAACTCTGGCCCTGGTCCTGGCATGGGCATGGTTGTAGGCCTGCTGTGCTTCCTGGGGGTCTGTGAAAGGTGTCAGGAGAAAAGGCTGGCAGCCATACCCCCTGTCTCCCAGCAACACACCAGAGAATTCACCTGTCAACACAAAATCTCATCATTACTACCTCATAAACACAGTGATATTCTTGACACAGCCATGATGGTTATAAATAGGGGTTGTGTGGCTTACCTTGTGATAGGCACTGATAGATTTCAGAGGCCCGAAAGATTCTGGAGTCATGGACTGAGCCAGGCCATTTTGCCACAACATTGCTGATCACACAGTCAGCATTGCAGACCATCTGAAATCATAAGATGAGGAATATTACACCAATCAATGCACATCACTGGCAATGCAGAGTGTTCGTCAATGGACAATATCAAAAAGTTATGTTCACCTGAACATTAATGCTGTGAAAGGATTTCCTATTCACAAAATCGGCCTCATGGGCACCTGAGGGGGCTTTTATCCTTATGTGTGTGCAGTCCACTGCACCAATGACATTGGGGAAACCTGTCACACAAAGTAATGAGTATCCTACTATGTGTTAACAGTTGTCCTGTAATTTGTAGATCCTCTTACCTGCAATCCTATAGAACTCCTCTTTGATGTCACAGAGTCTTCTGTGGCCAGGGAAGGAGATGAAGACATCTGCTAATGCTTTGATAGCCAGACACACACTCCTTATTGTGCGGCAAATTGTGGCCTTGTTCAGCTGTTCTGCATCCCCCACTGAGTACAGGAAGGCTCCACTAGCAAAAAAGCGCAAGGCCACACAAACCATTTGCTCCACACTCAGTGCATGGCTCCGTGCAGTGCGGTGCTTAATCCTGGGACCCAGTAGTCTGCATAGATACCTGATGCCATCTGCAGAAAACCTGTATCTTTCATATAGATGGTCATCAGGGAAGGCCAGTGGGTCCAACCGGTCCCTGAAGACCCTTTCTCACCTGAAGGCTCTCCTCAGCACAAGTGCTTCTTCATCCACCACATCTCGCACGAATGGGCATGCCATTGTCAGAGCAGAAAGGAACACACAATTTTGGGCCTTCATATAGGCTAGTGGCCACACCTGGTGCTGGGGGGGGTGGGCAAAAGAGGGCGATGCCTTATAACGATGACTTGGTTGTACTGATTGCTGGGAAAATAAAAAAAACCTTAGAAAGATGCCACCGTCCTGTGTGCTCACAATAAGAGCTCATATGTCATGGCTCACTTGACTTTACGAGAATATACCTAATTTTTATTTTGAGCTGTGTCATCTTCTTGGAGCTGGGGGAGGAAAGAAAAATAATGATTAATACATTTGTGTTACAGTTAGCATACAGTGTACATTGAAGGCATATCTCACCTCCCTCTCAAGTTTTTTTATTTCAAGGTCCAGTTTCCTAATTGTCCTCTTTTTTATTTCGAACTCCAGTGCAAGATTTTCCATCTTTTTCTTCTTGTACTGAATGTCTATGTCTGCCAGTTCTATTTGGCACCGGAGGTGGTTGCCATACAACTTTCTGATAGCTTGTGAGCTCTGTGAACACAATACAATTAGCGCAGCTGGAATTTGGCAGGATGTGGTGTCCTTTTATTAATACGCACTATGTTGCCAGGCTGGTTTTCCCACTGTATAGCATCTGGGTCCTGTAAAAGAAATTAGATTTTTTGATTTTGATGAGGACTCCTCACCATTGTAGAGTAAATAGTACTTTCACAGTCTTAACATGATACCTCATGCCTTCTGGAATCCAGAGAGATGGTCTCCTCCTCATCATCGTCTCCATCATGTGCTGTTGCTGCTGCACTGGGGCCTTCACCCTATCACATTTAATCGGATTCATATTGAAGCTAGTAGACAAGACATGCCAGGCCTACAGTATGCCTTTGATGGAGTACTCACTGGATCAGCATCGTCTGGTGCTTGTGCTGGTGGCTCTAACAGGAACACAGTGCTGCCAGACACTGCAAGGCAATAGGTAAACCAAAGTCAGACAGTCCAAATTGATTCAATATGAATGTGGTTGTATCCCATGTAGAGATGGAAGGACATACCTTGAATGAAGCGGGTGGCATCTTGGGAGGAACCTATGCTCGTCTCTTTCCCCCCAGGGATCCCCTCTAAGACGGGCCTGCCTTTATTTAGCTCCAAGGCCATGTCCTCTGCTGGGGTAAGGTCAGCCTTTGGTGACCCACCACCCGTGCCTTGTCTGTGGGTATTCTTTTTCACTGCTAAAACAGTACAGACAATGTGTGAGCAGGCACCTTCTGGGTACAATATATGCTTGTGCTTTGTTAAATATTAGTCAGGGACCATACCATTCTGCAGAATGTTCTTGTATTTGATTTTGACCTGCTGCCATGTCCGTTTTGGCCCGTTCATGTTTAATCTACACACACACACACACACACACACTTAATGGAGTCACACTGCAAAAAATTACTTGGTATTTTTGTCTTGTTTTCAGTAAAAATATCAAAAATTTTATCAAAGCTTTATACAGTGTGATGGAGTTACTTTACACAATTTCACTCATATCTGCAGTGCATTTCAATAAAAAAAATTAACCGTTTCATAATTACAGTACAACTGCATTTTTGGAGATGTGAATTAAATATTTGAATTGTAATTGTGATGTTTCAGCGGAGCGGTGAGTGTGTAATTGTGCACTACTTACGCATTCAGGCGGTCTGCAATACTTTGCCACGCTTTTTCTCTTTGCTTTATCACTGTGGCGGTGTTGCCTTTCTTCTTAATTATATCTTTTACCTCCTCGTATGCCTCCATGAGGATTTGTGCTTCCGACGGGGAAAAGTACGCGGCTCTAGTTGCCATGGTAAATCAGTTAATCTGTGATCTGTGGCGGGGTCTATTTGAGTGAGCCGTGAGCGCGCACCTATCCAGGATTGGTTTCACCTGGCTTAATGAATCCGTGTCTGCTCATCCTGGCTTGGTCTTTGTGCAACCAATTAAGCCTGGACGCACATGTTTTGGCTTCATTGAGCTCAGCTGAGTCATTTATCCCAGATGTCTTAATTCTACTTTTGTGCAACAGGCCCCTGGTAGCAGACCATTGTCAACATGACTGAGAAGACACATGACCTGGTAGTAGACCAGTGTCAACATGACTGAGAAGACACATGACCTGGTAGTAGACCAGTCTCAACATGACTGAGAAGACACATGACCTGGTAGTGGACCAGTGTCAACATGACTGAGAAGACACATGACCTGGTAGTAGACCATTGTCAACATGACTGAGAAGACACATGACCTGGTAGTGGACCAGTGTCAACATGACTGAGAAGACACATGACCTGGTAGTGGACCAGTGTCAACATGACTGAGAAGACACATGACATGGTATGAAAGACAAAACAAAACCAGATGGGAAATATTATGGACATTACATTGCACTTGTCACTGGCTGTCCATCAGGTTGTGTCCCTCAGGTTGTGTCCCTCAGGTTGTGTCCCTCAGGTTGTGTCCATCAGGTTGTGGCAGGAGGACACATATTTGGCTGCCAAAACTGCACATTTTGGCTTTTCACCCAATAAATATTAGATTTTTTTCTTCATCTTTTATAGTTTCAAATTCTTTGTATTGAATTATAATTTTGGGAAATAAATATTATCTTAGGTCTGAGTATTTGTCACAGTGTCGTAGGAAATGCAGCTCAGTCTCTACCTCTCCCCTGGAGCAGAGTGAGCACAGCCTGTCCTCTCTGGGCAGCCAGGTTGGCCTGTGACGACAGGTCTCTATAGCCAGACTGTCCTCTCTGGGCAGCCAGGTGTGTCTGTGATGACCGGTCTCTATAGCCAGACTGTCCTCTCTGGGTAGCCAGGTTTGTCTGTGACGACCGGTCTCTATAGCCAGACTGTCCTCTCTGGGCAGCCAGGTTTGTCTGTGACGACCGGTCTCTATAGCCAGTCTGTCCTCTCTGGGCAGCCAGGTGTGTCTGTGACGACCGGTCTCTATAGCCAGACTGTCCTCTCTGGGTAGCCAGGTTTGTCTGTGACGACCGGTCTCTATAGCCAGACTGTCCTCTCTGGGCAGCCAGGTTTGTCTGTGACGACCGGTCTCTATAGCCAGACTGTCCTCTCTGGGTAGCCAGGTTTGTCTGTGACGACCGGTCTCTATAGCCAGCCTGTCCTCTCTGGGCAGCCAGGTTTGTCTGTGACGACCGGTCTCTATAGCCAGACTGTCCTCTCAGGGCAGCCAGGTTTGTCTGTGACGACCGGTCTCTATAGCCAGCCTGTCCTCTCTGGGCAGCCAGGTTGGTCTGTGATGACCGGTCTCTATAGCCAGCCTGTCCTCTCTGGGCAGCCAGGTTGGTCTGTGATGACCGGTCTCTATAGCCAGACTGTCCTCTCTGGGCAGCCAGGTTGGTCTGTGATGACCGGTCTCTATAGCCAGACTGTCCTCTCTGGGCAGCCAGGTTGGTCTGTGATGACCGGTCTCTATAGCCAGCCTGTCCTCTCTGGGCAGCCAGGTTGGTCTGTGATGACCGGTCTCTATAGCCAGCCTGTCCTCTCTGGGCAGCCAGGTTTGTCTGTGACGACCGGTCTCTATAGCCAGCCTGTCCTCTCTGGGCAGCCAGGTTGGTCTGTGACGACCGGTCTCTATAGCCAGTCTGTCCTCTCTGGGCAGCCAGGTTGGTCTGTGATGACTGGTCTCTATAGCCAGCCTGTCCTCTCTGGGCAGCCAGGTTGGTCTGTGACGACCGGTCTCTATAGCTAGACTGTCCTCTCTGGGCAGCCAGGTTGGTCTGTGACGACCGGTCTCTATAGCTAGACTGTCCTCTCTGGGCAGCCAGGTTTGTATGTGACGACCGGTCTCTATAGCCAGCCTGTCCTCTCTGGGCAGCCAGGTTTGTCTGTGACGACCGGTCTCTATAGCCAGACTGTCCTCTCTGGGCAGCCAGGTTTGTCTGTGATGACCGGTCTCTATAGCCAGACTGTCCTCTCTGGGCAGCCAGGTTTGTCTGTGACGACCGGTCTCTATAGCCAGACTGTCCTCTCTGGGCAGCCAGGTTTGTCTGTGACGACCGGTCTCTATAGCCAGACTGTCCTCTCTGGGCAGCCAGGTTTGTCTGTGACGACCGGTCTCTATAGTCAGACTGTCCTCTCTGGGCAGCCAGGTTTGTCTGTGACGACCGGTCTCTATAGCCAGACTGTGCTCACTGAGTCTGTACCTAGTCAGTGTTTTACTCAGTTTTCTATCAGTCACAGTGGTCAGATAGTCTGCCACCATGTACTGTCTGTTTAGATCCAAATAGCATTGAAGTTGACCTAGATTTCTTGTGGTGTCTTTCCAATAGGTGATATATTTTTATTTTTGTTTTGTGATGATTTGGTTGGGCCAGATTTTCTGAGTGCTGTCCTGAGGCTCTATGGGGTTGGTTTGGGTTGGTGAACTGAGCCTCAGAACCAGCTGGATGAGGGGACTCTTCTCTTGTTTAATCTCTTGACATTGTAGAGCTGTGTGATGGAATGTTTTGGGGTCACTTGTTTTTAGATGGTTGTGAAATGTGATGGCTCTTTTTTCTATCTGAATGAGGAGGGGGTATTGGCCCAATTCTGCTCTACATGCGTTATTTGGAGGTTTTCTTTGCACAATACAGTCTTGCAAAACTTTGCATGCAGTATTTTGATTGGATGTTTGTCCCATTTGGTAAATTCATTATTAGAGATTGGACCCCATACTTCACTGCCATATAGAGCAATTGGTTCTATAACTGATTGAAACATTTTGAGCCAGATTCTAATTGGAATTTAGATTTTGATGTTCCTTTTAATGGCATATAATGCTCTTCTTGCTTTGTCTATCAGCTCATTCACAGCCATGTGAAAGCTACCTGTGTTGCTGATATCTAGTCCTAGATATGTGTAGTTTTTGGTGTGTTCTAATAGAACTGTGTCCAAATAGAATTTATATTTGACAGACAGATGTGTGTGCTAAAATGTATCCAGTAGGTAATGTCAGTAGAGATTAGACAGTCCAGAGCAGTATGTAATCGTAGGTAATGTCAGTAGAGATTAGACAGTCCAGAGCAGTATGTAATCGTAGGTAATGTCAGTAGAGATTAGACAGTCTAGAGCAGTATGTAATTGTAGGTAATGTCAGTAGAGATTAGACAGTCCAGAGCAGTATGTAATCGTAGGTAATGTCAGTAGAGATTAGACAGTCCAGAGCAGTATGTAATCGTAGGTAATGTCAGTAGAGATTAGACAGTCTAGAGCAGTATGTAATCGTAGGTAATGTCAGTAGAGATTAGACAGTCCAGAGCAGTATGTAATCGTAGGTAATGTCAGTAGAGATTAGACAGTCTAGAGCAGTATGTAATTGTAGGTAATGTCAGTAGAGATTAGACAGTCCAGAGCAGTATGTAATCGTAGGTAATGTCAGTAGAGATTAGACAGTCCAGAGCAGTATGTAATCGTAGGTAATGTCAGTAGAGATTAGACAGTCCAGAGCAGTATGTAATCGTAGGTAATGTCAGTAGAGATTAGACAGTCTAGAGCAGTATGTAATTGTAGGTAATGTCAGTAGAGATTAGACAGTCCAGAGCAGTATGTAATCGTCTACTGCTCAAAGACAAAAGATACAGCTACCTTCCTTTCCCCTGGAGAGAGCTGGCAACTCAATTCAATGTAACTTTTTATGGCTGCAGGGGCAGTATAGAGTAGCTTGGATGAAAGGTGCCCATATCGAACGGCCTGCTCCCCAGTCAAGGGGCAGTATAGAGTAGCTTGGATGAAAGGTGCCCATATCGAACGGCCTGCTCCCCAGTCAAGGGGCAGTATTGAGTAGCTTGGATGAAAGGTGCCCATATCAAACGTCCTGCTCCCCAGTCAAGGGGCAATATAGAGTAGCTTGGATGAAAGGTGCCCATATCAAACGTCCTGCTCCCCAGTCATAGTTAATATTTGCATATTATTATTAGCACATTCTAAAGGTTGATTCAGTACATTTTTGACATGTTTCTACTGACTGTTACGGAACTTTTGGACATTTCGTCACGTTCTAGTGGACGCGCTTTGTGACTTTGGAATTGTTCACCAAACGCGCTAATCAAAGTAGCTAATTGGACATAAATTACGGCCATTTTCAGATTTTTTAATATAAGTATGAACTTTATCAAACAAAACATGCATGTATTATGTAACATGAAGTCCTATGAGTGTCATCTGATGAAGATAATTCAAGGTTAGTGATTCATTTGATGTTTATTTCTGTTTTTTGTGAATGCTATATTTTGCTGGAAAATGGCTGTGCTTATTGTGTTTTGGTGGAGACCTAACATAATCGTTTGTAGTGTTTTCGCTGAAAAGCCTATTTGAAATCGGACACTTTGGTGGGATTAACAATGAGAATAGCTTTAAAATGATGTGAAACACATGTATGTTTTAGGAATTGAAATTATGAGATTTCTGTGGTTTGAATTTGGCGCCCTCTATTTTCACTGGTAGTTGTCATATCGATCCCGTTAGCTGGATTGCAGCCATAACAGGTTTTAAGGACTTTATTGTCATGGGAAACATATGTTAACATTGCCAAAGCAAGTCAAGTAGATAATAAACAATATATATGAACAGTAAACATTACACTCACAGAAGTTCCAAAAGAATAAAGACCTTACAAATATCATATTATGTCTATATACAGTGTTGTAATGATGTGTAAATGGTTAAAGTACTCTCTCAGTCAACATTAAATCGGTGATCCTGTCCTACAAACAGAACACACAACTAACCAACTCGAGACGGTTGGAAGACGGGGGGATCATTTTAAAACATACAGTAAAGTTTTAGTTGGTCTTTGCCTCACACTCAAATTCTCCTCAGTATTAACTCCCGCCCCATGACTATCCCTATTTGTCCTGCTCAGTCCTCTTGTGTTCCCTCTGATTGGCTAAGGGGACCGTCACTCGGTAAATGGGAAAGACATCTGTACCTCTTCAAGAAAATACTATTAGCCTTCTTTTCAGTGTTTGTTCAACGGCGGCGCCGGTATATATGGGAAATGGAATTGTGCACAACCAACCAATGGCCAAAAATATATTACATCTGGAATGAATGGAAAAATACCAGATGTTTCCTGACATAGCAACATAGAACAAAAAGCAGATTAGGAAGTGCAGGTCAGTTTCCACCTCATTTTGTGGGCAGTGAGCACATAGCCTGTCTTCTCTTGAGAGCCTGATCTGCATATGTCTGTACAAGACTTTTCTTTGTTTTGGGTCAGTCACAGTGGTCAGGTATTCTGACACTGGGTACTCTCTCTTTCTCTCTTTCTATCTCTCTCTCTATGTCTCTCTTTCTCTCTTTCTATCTCTCTCTCTCTGTCTCTCAGTCTCTTTCTCTCCCTCTTCCTCTCTCTTTCTCTCTTTCTATCTCTCTCTCTCTGTCTCTCAGTCTCTCAGTCTCTCAGTCTCTCTGTCTCTGTCTCTGTCTCTCTCTCTTTGTCTCTGTCTGTCTGTCTGTCTGTCTGTCTGTCTGTCTGTCTGTCTGTCTGTCTGTCTGTCTGTCTGTCTGTCTGTCTGTCTGTCTGTCTGTCTGTCTGTCGCTCTCTATCTCTCTCTCTGTCCATCCGTCCACCCTTCCGTCTCTCTCTCTCTCTCTATTGCTCTCTGTCCGACTCATCCCCTTCCTCGACCTTATTCTTTTACACCTCCCCCGTATTCTCTAAAAATGTCTTGCTCATCATCACTCTAAAAAACATACTGTCATTTCTGTCTCTCGCTCTCTCCTTCTCTGTGTGTGTGTCTCCTCTATTCTCCTCTCCTCTCCTCCATTATCCTCTCCTCTATTCTCCTCTCCTCTATTCTCCTCTTCTCTATTCCCCTTTCCTCTCCACTATTCTCCTCACCTCTCCACTATTCTCCTTTCCTCTATTCTCCTCTCCTCTATTCTCCTCTATTCTCCTCTCCTCTATTCTCCTCTATTCTCCTCTCCTCTCCTCTATTCTCCTCTCCTCTATTCTCCTCTATTCTCCTCTCCTCTCCTCTGTTCTCCTCTCGTCTATTCTCCTCTCCTCTATTCTCCTCTCCTCTCCACTATTCTCCTTTCCTCTCCTCTATTCTCATCTCCTCTCCACTATTCTCCTCTCCTCTCCTCTATTCTCCTCTCCTCTATTAACCTCTCCTCTATTCTCCTCTCCTCTCCTCTGTTCTCCTCTCCTCTATTATCCTCTCCTCTATTCTCCTCTCCTCTCCTCTGTTCTCCTCTCCTCTATTATCCTCTCCACTATTCTCCTCTCCTCTCCACTATTCTCCTCTCCTCTATTCTCATCTCCTCTACCGTCCTCTCCTCTCTTCTCCTCTCCTCTGTTCTCCTCTCCACTTTTCCCCTCTCCTGTATTCTCCTCTCCTCTCCACTATTGTCCTCTACTCTATTCTCCTCTCCTCGATTCTCCTCTCCTCTCCACTATTCTCCTCTTCTCTCCTCTATTCTCCTCTTCTCTCCTCTATTCTCCTCTACTCTCCTCTGTTCTCCTCTCGTCTATCCTCCTCTCCTCTATTCTCCTCTCATCTCCACTGTTCTCCTTTCCTCTCCTCTATTCTCCTCTCCTCTCCTCTATTCTCCTTTCCTCTCCTCTATTCTCCTCTCCTCTATTCTCCTCTATTAACCTCTCGTCTATTCTCCTCTCCTCTACTCTGTTCTCCTCTCCTCTATTCTCCTCTCCTCTATTCTCCTCTCCTCTATTCTCCTCTCCTCTCCACTATTCTCCTCTCCTCTATTCTCATCTCCTCTACTCTCCTCTCCTCTCTTCTCCTCTCCTCTATTCTCCTCTCCACTTTTCCCCTCTCCTGTATTCTCCTCTCCTCTCCACTATTGTCCTCTACTCTATTCTCCTCTCCTCGATTCTCCTCTCCTCTCCTCTCCACTATTCTCCTCTTCTCTCCTCTATTCTCCTCTTCTCTCCTCTATTCTCCTCTGTTCTCCTCTCGTCTATCCTCCTCTCCTCTATTCTCCTTTCCTCTCCTCTATTCTCCTCTCCTCTCCTCTATTCTCCTCTCCTCTCCTCTATTCTCCTCTCCTCTATTAACCTCTCCTCTATTCTCCTCTCCTCTCCTCTGTTCTCCTCTCCTCTATTATCCTCTCCACTATTCTCCTCTCATCTCCTCTATTCTCCTCTCCTCTCCTCTATTCTCCTCTCCTCTCATCTATTCTCCTCTCCTCTATTAACCTCTCCTCTATTCTCCTCTCCTCTCCTCTGTTCTCCTCTCCTCTATTCTCCTCTCCACTTTTCCCCTCTCCTGTATTCTCCTCTCCTCTCCTCTATTCTTCTCTCCTCTATTCTCCTTTCCACTATTCTCCTCTCCTCTCCACTATTCTACTCTCTTCTCCACTATTGTCCTCTCCTCTATTCTCCTCTATTCTCCTCTCCTCTCCTTTTTTCTCCTCTCCTCTCATCTCCTCTATTCTCCTCTCCTCTATTCTCCTCTCCTCTATTCTCCTCTCCTCTCCTCTATTCTCCTCTCCTATATTCTCCTCTCCTCTATTCTCCTCTCCTATATTCTCCTCTCCTCTATTCTCCTCTATTCTCCTCTCCTCTCCTCTATTCTCCTCTCCTATATTCTCCTCTCCTCTATTCTCCTCTCCTATATTCTCCTCTCCTCTATTCTCCTCTCCTCTATTCTCCTCTCCTCTATTCCCCTCAACTTCATTCTCCTCTCCTCTATTCTCCTCTCCTCTATTCTCCTCTCCTCTATTCTCCTCTCCTCTATTCTCCTCTCCTCTCCTCTATTCTCCTCTCCTATATTCTCCTCTCCTCTATTCTCCTCTCCTATATTCTCCTCTCCTCTATTCTCCTCTATTCTCCTCTCCTCTATTCTCCTCTATTCTCCTCTCCTCTATTCCCCTCTACTTCATTCTCCTCTCCTATATTATCCTCTCCTCTATTCTCCTCTCCTCTATTCTCCTCTCCTCTATTCTCCTCTATTCTCCTCTCCTATATTCTCCTCTCCTCTATTCTCCTCTCCTCTATTCTCCTCTCCTCGATTCTATTCTCCTCTATTCTCCTCTCCTATATTCTCCTCTCCTCTCCACTATGCTAATTTCCTCTCCACTGTTCTCCCCCCTCTATTCTCCTCTTCTCTCCTCTGTTCTCCTCTCCTCTATTCTCCTTTCCACTATTCCACTCTCCTCTATTCTCCTCTCCTCTTCACTATTCTCCTCTTCTCTATTCTCCTCTCCTCTTTTATCCTCTCCTCTCTTCTCCTCTCCTCTCCACTATTCTCCTCTCCTGTATTCTCCTCTCCTCTCCACTATTCTCCTTTCCTCTCCACTTTTCTCCTCTCCTCTCCACTATTCTCCTCTCCTCTTTTCTCCTCTCCACTATTCTCCTCTCCTCTATTCTCCTCTCCTATATTCTCCTCTCCTCTATTCTCATCTATTCTCCTCTCCTCTATTCTCCTCTCCTCTATTCTCCTCTATTCTCCTCTCCTCTCCTCTATTCTCCTCTATTCTCCTCTCATCTTTTCTCATCTCCTATAATCTCCTCTCCTCTATTCTCCTCTCCTCTCATCTATTCTCCTCTATTCTCCTCTCCTCTTTTCTCTTCTCCTCTCTTCTCCTCTCCTCTCTTCTCCTCTCCTCTCTTCTCCTCTCCTCTATTCTCCTCTCTTCTCTTCTCCTCTCCTCTCTTCTCCTCTCCTCTCCTATATTCTCCTCTATTCTCCTCTCCTCTATTCTCCTCTCCTCTCCTCTATTCTCCTCTCCTCTATTCTCCTCTCCTCTTTTATCCTCTCCTCTATTCTCCTCTCCTCTATTCTCCTCTCCTCTATTCTCCTCTCCTCTCCTCTATTCTCCTCTAATCTCCTTTATTCTCCTCTCCTCTGTCCTGCTTCCAGTTCCTCTCCAATCATCCACTCTTGATTCAACTAATCAAGGTCATTATGATGAGAAATGAGCTGAAGGACGTGTTTGCTGCAGTAAGATTAACAAAAGCATCTTGACTGAATCTCAACCAAAACACTCAACCAAAACACTTGACTGAATCTCAACCAAAACCCCCAAGCCCTTTATTGAGTGGCCACTTGCTAATGTGTTCATCACTCGAGTCTGCAGAGTGTTTTGGCCAAAATGAGCATTGAAATGACGTGTAATTGACATCCTAAACTGCCAATTATCAATATTCCAAAATGTATAATCCATTTGCAAACTTCCTGCGAGCCGTCCCACCTAACAATAACATTCTGTTCTCGAGAGCAACAAATCACCTGACTTTTATTTTCACATAGCGAGAATGAACAAGCCATTTTAGATTGTTCTAATTACCATATAGTAGAGCTAGCTAACTTCTGATCACCTGTTTGGTAGTTACAGTTTTGTTTAAAAATATATATATATAATTTGGTTTGGTTTGATCAATATGATCACACCTGAGGTTTACCTTGATCATGTTCCAGGTGATCCGAACATCAGGCAGGATGATCCCTGACCTGGATCACAGAAATTGTTTGCGGAAGTTGTTGTTGTTATTGTCTTCCTCTTCTCTCCCTCTCTCTCCCTCTTTTCTCCCTCTCTCTCCCCCTCTCTCTTTCTTCTCTCCCTCTCTCTCCCTCTTTTCTCCCCCTCTCTCCCCCTCTCTCCTTCTTCTCTCCCTCTTCTCTCCACCCTCTCTTCCTCTTCTCCCCCTCTCTCTTCCTCTTCTCTCCCTCTCTCTTCCTCTTCTCTACCTCTCTCTCCCTCTTCTCTCCCCCTCTCTCCCTCTTCTCTCTCTCTTCTCTCCCCCTCTCTCCCTCGCTCTCCCTCTTCTCTCCCTCTCTCCCCCTTCTCTCCCTCTCTCCCCCTCTCTCCCTCTTCTCCCCCTCTCTCTCCCTCTTCTCTCCCTCTTCTCTTACTCTCTCTCCCTCTTCTCCCCCTCTCTCTCCCTCTTCTCTCCCTCTCTCTCCCTCTTCTCTTACTCTCTCCCCCTCTTCTCTTACTCTCTCTCCCTCTTCTCTTACTCTCTCCCCCTCTTCTCTTACTCTCTCCCCCTCTTCTCTTACTCTCTCTCCCTCTTCTCTCCCCCTCTCTCCCTCTTCTCCCCCTCTCTCTCCCTCTTCTCTCCCTCTCTCTCCCTCTTCTCTCCCTCTCTCTCCCTCTTCTCTTACTCTCTCCCCCTCTTCTCTCCCTCTCTCTCCCTCTTCTCTCCCTCTCTCTCCCTCTTCTCTCCCTCTCTCTCCCTCTTCTCTCCCTCTCTCTCCCTCTTCTCTTACTCTCTCCCCCTCTTCTCTCCCTCTCTCTCCCTCTTCTCCCCCTCTCTCTCCCTCTTCTCTCCCTCTCTCTCCCTCTTCTCCCCCTCTCTCTCCCTCTTCTCTCCCTCTCTCCCTCTTCTCTCTCTCTCTCCCTATTCTCTTACTCTCTCCCCCCTTCATAAATAGCTGTCTTTTAAAACAATATATTTTCTACCTATTTAGGTCATCAGTTCTTTGTTATTTATTTTATTATCAGCAATCAGTTCCTTGTCATTGTATCACCTGAGTGTTTCTCACTAATTGTTTGTTTGATAGAAAGGTCTTATTTGTCTTGTGTGTTAATATCACTCGATTTAATCTCTACGTCATACATGACTCAATGGTAAACATGTGCGCTCATTTTGCAATGAAGTTCTTGACAAAGACATCCCTTTAACCCATACTCTGATTTCAGTCATTAATCAAAAACATGAATCATTAATAAAAATAAAAAAACATTCATCAAAAAAAGTGTTTTAATCATTCATATTTTTAAAAACTGTTTGATTTGTAAAAAAATGCTAAAACTCTTAGTGTGTGCACAACTCCTTTCAATACTGTATGATTTACCAACACCCCCACAATGCTTGACACATCAATCAATATGTATCTGAACAATTGATCTGAATATGACTGAGGACATCTAGTGGTCAAAAACAGATAACTGGAAAAAATTTGACAATGAGACCAGAGTTGATTTAGTAGGCTATACTTTACTTTAATATTTTATTTTCATTTAATTATAATTCATTCCATTTATATTTTCTCCCTTGGCTGCTTCACTCACTGGTTCCCTGGCTGGTCCCCTGGCTGGTCCACTGGCTGGTCCCCTGGCTGGTCCCCTGGCTGGTCCACTCACTGGTCCCCTGGCTGGTCCCCTGGCTGGTCCACTCACTGGTCCCCTGGCTGGTTCCCTGGCTGGTCCCCTGGCTGGTCCCCTGGCTGGTCCACTCACTGGTCCCCTGGCTGGTCCCCTGGCTGGTCCACTCACTGGTCCCCTGGCTGGTTCCCTGGCTGGTCCCCTGGCTGGTCCCCTGGCTGGTCCACTCACTGGTCCCCTGGCTGGTCTCCTGGCTGGTCCCCTGGCTGGTCCACTCACTGGTCCCCTGGCTGGTCCCCTGGCAGGTCCACTCACTGGTCCCCTGGCTGGTCCACTCACTGGTCCCCTGACTGGTCCCCTGGCTGGTCCACTCACTGGTCCCCTGGCTGGTCCCCTGGCTGGTCCACTCACTGGTCCCCTGGTTGGTCCCCTGGCTGGTCCCCTGGCTGGTTCCCTGGCTGGTCTCCTGGCTGGTCCCCTGGCTGGTTCCCTGGCTGGTCCACTCACTGGTCCCCTGGCTGGTCCCCTGGCTGGTCCACTCACTGGTCCCCTGGCTGGTTCCCTGGCTGGTCCCCTGGCTGGTCCCCTGGCTGGTCCACTCACTTGTCCCCTGGCTGGTCTCCTGGCTGGTCCCCTGGCTGGTCCCCTCGCTGGTCCCCTGGCTGGTCCACTGGCTGGTCCCCTGGCTGGTCCACTCACTGGTCCCCTGGCTGGTCCCCTGGCTGGTCCACTCACTGGTCCCCTGGCTGGTCCACTCACTGGTCCTCTGGCTGGTCCACTCTCTGGTCCCCTGGCTGGTCCACTCACTGGTCCCCTGGCTGGTCCACTCACTGGTCCCCTGGCTGGTCCACTCATTGGTCTCCTGGCTGGTCCCCTGGCTGTTCCACTGGCTGGTCCCCTGGCTGGTCCACTGGCTGGTCCCCTGGCTGGTCCACTCACTGGTCCCCTGGCTGGTCCACTCACTGGTCCCCTGGCTGGTCCCCTGGCTGGTCCACTCACTGGTCCCCTGGCTGGTCCACTCACTGGTCCCCTGGCTGGTCCCCTGGCTGGTCTCCTGGCTGGTCCCCTGGCTGGTCCCCTGGCTGGTCCACTCACTGGTCCCCTGGCTGGTCCCCTGGCTGGTCCACTGGCTGGTCCACTCACTGGTCCCCTGGCTGGTCCCCTGGCTGGTCCACTCACTGGTCCCCTGGCTGGTCCACTCACTGGTCCCCTGGCTGGTCCCCTGGCTGGTCTCCTGGCTGGTCCCCTGGCTGGTCCCCTGGCTGGTCCACTCACTGGTCCCCTGGCTGGTCCCCTGGCTGGTCCACTGGCTGGTCCACTCACTGGTCCCCTGGCTGGTCCACTCACTTGTCCCCTGGCTGGTCCCCTGGCTGGTCCCCTGGCTGTTCCCCTGGCTGGTCCACTCACTGGTCCCCTGGCTGGTCCCCTGGCTGGTCCACTCACTGGTCCCCTGGCTGGTCCACTCACTGGTCCCCTGGCTGGTCCCCTGGCTGATCCACTAACTGGTCCCCTGGCTGGTCCTCTGGCTGGTCCCCTGGCTGGTCCACTCACTGGTCCCCTGGTTGGTCCCCTGGCTGGTCTCCTGGCTGGTCCCCTGGCTGGTCTCCTGGCTGGTCCCCTGGCTGGTCCCCTGCCTGGTCCACTCACTGGTCCCCTGGCTGGTCCCCTGGATGGTCCCCTGGCTGGTCCCCTGGCTGGTCCCCTGGCTGGTCCCCTGGCTGGTCTCCTGGCTGGTCCCCTGGCTGGTCCCCTGGATGGTCCCCTGGCTGGTCCCCTGGCTTAATTTTTTTAATTAATAGAGGTAGATCAATCAACCTCACACTGACAGCTAACTAACTAACTAACTAATTTTACCTTGTACTTCCTCTTTAAATTCTCCCATTTCTTGCTATTCTGCTTGCCAGACACTAGCCCCACCAGCTGCACTTCTTTTGTTAGGTCCATAGAAGGATCTTTATGTACAATGAACAACAGTGGCGAACCCATTAACGTTACTACTAGCTAGCTACTAGGCACAACTACTCAAAGCCCAGAGTAGACGCATTTCTGCAGCCAGTGGAACCGGCTATATTCTCCACCCTCAACCTTATCAGGGTGAAAGTTTGCTTGTCAGGGCGTGCGATGTTGACAACAAAATGTGTTTAGTATTTAATTAGCTAGCTATATAAGACGTTGCTAGATGACTAATGTTACTCAGCTAATGGTACAGTGCCTTGCGAAAGTATTCGGCCCCCTTGAACTTTGCGACCTTTTGCCACATTTCAGGCTTCAAACATAAAGATATAAAACTGTATTTTTTTGTGAAGAATCAACAACAAGTGGGACACAATCATGAAGTGGAACGACATTTATTGGATATTTCAAACTGTTTTAACAAATCAAAAACTGAAAAATTGGGCGTGCAAAATTATTCAGCCCCTTTACTTTCAGTGCAGCAAACTCTCTCCAGAAGTTCAGTGAGGATCTCTGAATGATCCAATGTTGACCTAAATGACTAATGATGATAAATACAATCCACCTGTGTGTAATCAAGTCTCCGTATAAATGCACCTGCACTGTGATAGTCTCAGAGGTCCGTTAAAAGCGCAGAGAGCATCATGAAGAACAAGGAACACACCAGGCAGGTCCGAGATACTGTTGTGAAGAAGTTTAAAGCCGGATTTGAATACAAAAAGATTTCCCAAGCTTTAAACATCCCAAGGAGCACTGTGCAAGCGATAATATTGAAATGGAAGGAGTATCAGACCACTGCAAATCTACCAAGACCTGGCCGTCCCTCTAAACTTTCAGCTCATACAAGGAGAAGACTGATCAGAGATGCAGCCAAGAGGCCCATGATCACTCTGGATGAACTGCAGAGATCTACAGCTGAGGTGGGAGACTCTGTCCATAGGACAACAATCAGTCATGTATTGCACAAATCTGGCTTTTATGGAAGAGTGGCAAGAAGAAAGCCATTTCTTAAAGATATCCATAAAAAGTGTCGGTTAAAGTTTGCCACAAGCCACCTGGGAGACACACCAAACATGTGGAAGAAGGTGCTCTGGTCAGATGAAACCAAAATTGAACTTTTTGGCAACAATGCAAAACGTTATGTTTGGCGTAAAAGCAACACACCATCCCCACTGTCAAACATGGTGGTGGCAGCATCATGGTTTGGGCCTGCTTTTCTTCAGCAGGGACAGGGAAGATGGTTACAATTGATGGGAAGATGGATGGAGCCAAATACAGGACCATTCTGGAAGAAAACCTGATGGAGTCTGCAAAAGACCTGAGACTGGGACGGAGATTTGTCTTCCAACAAGACAATGATCCAAAACATAAAGCAAAATCTACAATGGAATGGTTCAAAAATAAACATATCCAGGTGTTAGAATGGCCAAGTCAAAGTCCAGACCTGAATCCAATCGAGAATCTGTGGAAAGAACTGAAAACTGCTGTTCACAAATGCTCTCCATCCAACCTCACTGAGCTCGAGCTGTTTTGCAAGGAGGAATGGGAAAAAAATTCAGTCTCTCGATGTGCAAAACTGATAGAGACATACCCCAAGCGACTTACAGCTGTAATCGCAGCAAAAGGTGGCGCTACAAAGTATTAACTTAAGGGGGCTGAATAATTTTGCACGGCCAATTTTTCAGT
>NW_027259992.1:0-19028 GCF_045791955.1 Oncorhynchus clarkii lewisi
CAAGATTTTTTAAATGTTTTACGGCGAAAACACACCACATATTTATATTAGACCACCACCGAAATCAAGACAAGAGGCAGCCATTTTGTCCCAGAAAATATAAAATTATAAAAGCAGGATTAAAAAATAAATCATTCACTAACCTTTTGAAAATCTTCATCAGACGACAGTAATAGGACATGTTACACAGTACATTTTTTTTTTTCAATAATATGCCATATATATCCATAAATGTCCATTTACAATGTTCTCATGTTCAGAAATTACTCAAAAATGTCCGCAGGAAATCTAGGTAGCGCGGCAAGATAACGTAAATAGACATCATAAACTTTGGCTAAATATACATGTTCTACATATAGTTAGAAAGATACACTGCTTCTTTATGCAACCGCTTTGTTACATTTATTTTTAACGTTACAGAAATCGCACACTATTCAATATGCTGAGACGGCGCTCAGATATAAGCTACATTTCTCCGTAATGTTGGAGTCAACAGAAACACAGATTTAAGCATAAATATTCCCTTACCTTCAATGGTCTTCGTTCAGAATGTTCTGGAAGGGTTCATACTTACCCAATACATCGTTTGGTTTCAAGTCTTGCGTCTTTGTATGAGCTACTGCTAATAACATCAGCTGAAATGCACCCAAAATGTCCTCTGGTCCGGAAAAGTTGCGCATCAAAACTTCAAAATTACATATTATATGTCGACTAAACAGGTCAAACTAAGTGCAGAAGCAAGCTTTATGATGTTTTTAACACACAAAACAAATTTCAATTCAACCGGGCATCGTTTGCTCTTCCCAGGAGTGCTGGAACAAAGGAATGGCTGTGACCAATTCGCGCCCTAACGCACAGGTTTTTTCTCGCTGCACTTACTCAAATCACTCCCATAGGGTCAATTCTCGCGCGATTTGAACGATTAAACGCTCTACAGAATGAGGACATCTAGCGGAAGAGATGGAAAGTGTCCCCAGATCCATAAGTGGTTGGGAAGGGTGGGGGCGATGACGTCAAAGTTGCTCCAACTTTCATGACCACAAAACTAGTTTGGAAGAATGCATGCCCTGTGAGTTCTGCTATACTTACAGACATAATTCCAACGGTTTTAGAAGCTTTAGAGTGTTTTCTATCCAATAATAATTATTATATGCATATATTAGCAATTTTTTACATTTTTTTTTTCAGTTTTCTAGGGGTACCCAATTTCTCCAAAGGGGGCGTAAATCTGCCATGTCCAGTCTCTTTATCCTCGTCTCTTTAATCTAGTCTCTTTAATCTCTATATCCTAGTCTCTATATCCTCGTCTTTTAAATCTAGTCTCTATATCTTACTCTCTATATCCTAGTCTCTTTATCCTCGTCTCTTTAATCTAGTCTCTTTAATCTCTATATCCTAGTCTCTATATCCTAGTCTTTTTAATCTGGTCTCTATATCCTAGTCTTTTTAATCTGGTCTCTATATCCTAGTGTTTTTAATCTAGTCTCTATATCCTAGTCTTTTTAATCTCTATATCCTAGTCTCTATATCCTAGTCTTTTTAATCTGGTCTCTATATCCTAGTCTCTATATCCTAGTCTTTTTAATTTGGTCTCTATATCCTAGTCTCTATACCCTAGTCTTTTTAATCTGGTCTCTATATCCTAGTGTTTTTAATCTAGTCTCTATATCCTAGTCTTTTTAATCTCTATATCCTAGTCTCTATATCCTAGTCTTTTTCATCTAGTCTCTATATCCTAATCTCTATATCCCAGTCTCTATATCCCAGTCTCTATATCCTAGTCTTTTAAACTAGTCTCTATATCCTAGTCTCTATATGCTAGTCTCTATATGCAAGTCTCTATATGCTAGTCTCTATATCCTAGTATTTTTCATATCTATATCCCAGTCTCTATATGCTAGTCTCTATATGCAAGTCTCTATATGCTAGTCTCTATATCCTAGTATTTTTAATCTCTATATCCTAGTCTCTATATCCTAGTCTCTATTTCCTAGTCTCTATATCCTAGTCTTTTTAATCTCTATCTCCTAGTCTCTATATCCTAGTCTCTATATCCTAGTCGTTTTAATCTAGTCTCTATATCCTAGTCTCTATATCCTAGTCTCTATATCCTAGTCTTTTTAATCTAGTCTCTGTATCCTAGTCTATATATCCTAGTCTCTGTATCCTAGTCTCTATATACTAGTCTCTGTATCCTAGTCTCTATATCCTAGTCTCTATATCCCAGTCTTTTTAATCTAGTCTATATTTTAGCCTCTTTTCCTTATCCTCTCTCTACCAGGTCCCACTTGCTGTCCCATATTTGTGGTGTGTGTGTGTGTGTGCGTAGTGTATGTCTGTTTGTATCTGTGTATGTATGTGTATATGTGTGTGTGTGTATGTGTGTGTAGTGGGAACTCTAGAGGGGAACTAGAGGGGGCCACCCATGTTGGTTACAGTGTGGAGAGGTTTGCAGCATGACAGTTATTATGCACTACAGTAAATCATCCTTTCTGGTGTGTGTGTGTGTGTGTGTGTGTGTGTGTGTGTGTGTGTGTGTGTGTGTGGGTGTGTGTGGGTGTGTGTGTGTGGCTGTGGGTGAGTGGGTGTGTGTGTGTGTGTGTGTGGGTCTGTGCATGTTTGTCATAGGGTGGTTCCTCAAATAAAGGCTTCTTTCAGTTTACAGTTTGGCAAAACACAGTGTGGGAGCAACCAGCTATCTGACTACATGATTTTTGTCCTGATTAAATTGGGAATGGGTGGTATTGTATAGTTGAATGTAAAGCACTACTTATTTAGTTGTTTTATGACAGGTGTGTTGTAATAAAAACGAGCTGTGTCCACTGACCACTATTGCTAAAACAACATCACTATATAAATGTTAATGTCCATTGTAAGATTAAGACTAATGGAAGTAAACGTTTGATTTCATACAGCTAAAGTCGTTCTGACTGCATTTCAAATGGCCCCCCCCCCCCCCCTCCTTCCCTGTATAGTGCACTTCCTGTTGAACGAGGAAGAGCTCGGCTAGTTTATTTGGAAGGTTTGTTGTTTTGGAAAGTTGACATCAGTTGCTGGGACCATTACTATCTGTCACGTGATCCTGCTGACCAAGGCCGGGTCTGAGGAGCTGTTTGGCGTAGCAGCTAGCCTAGCTGCATATAAAGCTATCAGGGTTTTCTTGAGGAATTGAACAAAGCCCACGACGCGGTTAGCCATTGTGGCTGGGATCGCGTATTGTCCCGTGCTTCTGGCGGTCTAAATCCTTGCTGTTTGTTGTCGTTGTTTCCAATCTTCCCTGCGACCTTCCCTGTCTGGAACTGCGAGGAGTAACAGCATTACCTACGTTGTTACCATGACAAGACCAAAGCAGCCGTGAGTGCCATTGAGGATGAACAAAAAAAACAGTTCTACAAGCAGTTGTTACAACAACAGGGAAAACCTCCCAAAGAGGAACAAGAATGTGGTTGTCCTGAGCACACTGCACAAAACGGCTGAGATCAGTGATCGTGAGGACAGGAAGCCAGCCATCATCCTGGACTAGAACCACAACAAAGGAGGTGTGGACAACCTGGACAAGGTGATTGGAACTTACAGCTGCAGGAGGATGACCACCCGCTGGCCCCTGAGCATCTTCCATAATATCATTAATATGCCCTCATACAATGCCTTTGTGATACGGAACAAGATCAACCCTACCTGGATGCCCGATAAGCAGAACAAGAGGAGGGTGTTCCTGGAGCAGCTGGGAAAGGCACTTGTAACCCCACACATCCAAAGAAGGGAGCGCCTCCACCGCACAGCAGCCTCTGCAGCGCTTGTGAAAGCTGTTCAGGGGGCTGAACCTTGTCCTGATCCACCTGAGGCTGCAGCTGGGGCAGGCAAGAGGAGGAGATGCCAATTCTGTCCCCCAAAGAAGGACTGAAAACTAATACTATGTGCTGCTGTGTGAGAAATACATCTGTAAAGTCCATGTACACACACTTGCATACTGTCCTACATGTGCTAATTAGAGTTAATTGATTTATATTCTTCACATTTTTGTTTGGATCTATTATCTTATTGTAATCTTATTTATTGTTGTTGTTTGTACACCTTGTGGGTGGTGGCAATGGTTACAAACATGGGAGAAGACTAGTATTTTGTAGTTGAATTCCTCATTGTACAATATATAAGAATATATCACTATGTTGCCAAAAAAGTTCAAGACTGTTATGGTTCCCCTTCAATAAAATGCATTCAAAACTACTTTCTGCACATTTTTATTTTATTTAGCCAGGCAAGTCAGTTAAGAACAAATTCTTATTTTCAATGACGGCCTGGGAACAGTGGGTTAACTGCCTGTTCCGGGGCAGAACGACAGATTTGTACCTTGTCAGCTCGGGGGTTTGAACTCGCAACCTTCCGGTTACTAGTACAACGCTCTAACCACTAGGCTACCCTGCCGCCCTAACATTTCTGCTACTTCTTAGGCTATACAAATGCTATCTTTTGCTTTAAAATGTTTTTACACCTATGCAGTACCTTTAGCAATAATAATAATAAACCTCTACTTTAGTAAAGAAAACAATTATGGCAGGTGTGTTGTAATAATAATGAGTGGTGTCCACTGATTTAAATGATTTAAATGCAGTATTTGTGCATTGTGAAGAAGGAAAACCCAGATATTCACAAAGTTTGTGATGAATGACAGGTTGTTTCTTCATGCAAAATATATTTGGGGTTTAAAATTAAATGAAGCTGCTTTATTTTAGGGGTTTAGTGAAGGCGGGTCATTTTTGAGTATACAGAATGTTAAGACTACATAAGGGTTTAACATGAGAACGGCAAAATGACAAGTTATTGAGAGAGGACATCAGTTCTGTATGTGAATCCATGATAACAGGGAGGGAAATAATCTCGGAGAAACTGAAGATGGACTAGGAAGATTAAGGTGGAGTGGAAAACTCACCACCAGCCAGGGTGACAGGCCCAGGCCAACAGTGGTCACGTTCCTGACGTTCAAGGACAAAGTAGCTGTTCTGGAAAGAGCCAAGAACTCGAGAGGGACGTATATCTTCCTCAATGAGGACTATCCTGAAGCTGTGCGCCAGAAGAGGAAAGAACTTATCCCAGCCATGAAAGCTGTCGGAGAGCGTGGTGACATTGCTTACATCCGCTATGACGCGCTCATTTTCCACTCTCCCTCCAAAAAGATTGGAAGTGATGAGAGAGCCAAGCCTATGGGCTCATTGCTTCAACTCAACAGCACACACACTTACACACACCAGCTGATTAATGGACTGCTGAATGTATATTTTCTTCTCTTGCTTTGTTGTCTCTTGCTTTATTTTCCATAGTGTCCATGTCCATCTCTGATTAGCTTCCCAGGAAAGGGCTGGAAATAGTCCATATTAATATAGGTAGCCTTAGAAATAAGGTTCATTAAATCAATAACTTGCTAACATCAGATAACATTCATATATTAGTGTTGTGGTTGCAGTTTCACCTGGCACATCTAAAGCCTTTTCTTTTGGGGGTGTTGCTATTGGCCACCAAGTGCTAACAGTCAGTATCTAAATAATATGTGTGAAATGCTTGGGAGCAATTTCCAAATGCACGTTAATCTGTACAATCAATAGCATGCAAGTATAAACACTATGTGACCACGCAGCCGTCATACAGCTCAGGAAGGAGACACCTTCGGTCTCCTTCCTGAAAGACCGAATGATCGTACTTTGGGGTGTGAAAAGTGCAAATCAATCCCAGAACAACAGCAATAGACCTTGTGAAGATGCTGGAGGAAACAGGTACAAAAATATCTATATCCACAGTAAAACGAGTCCTATATCGACATAACCTGAAAGGCCGCACAACAAGGAAGAAGCCACTGCTCCAAAACCGCCATAAAAAAGCAAGACTACGGTTTGCAACTGCACATGGGGACAAAGATCGTACTTTTTGGAGAAATGTCCTATGGTCTGATGAAACAAAAATAGAACTGTTTGGCCATAATGACCATTGTTTTGTTTGGAGGAAAAGGGGGAGGCTTGCAAGCCGTTGAACACCATCCCGTCCGTGAAGCACGGGGGTGGCAGCATCATGTTGTGGGGGTGCACAGGGACTGGTGCACTTCACAAAATAGATGACATCATGAGGATTGAAAATTTGGTGGATATATTAAAGCAACATCTCAAGACATCAGTCGGGAAGATTAAGCTTGGTCGCAAATGGGTCTTCCAAATGGACAATGACCCCAAGCATACTTCCAAAGTTGACGCAAAATGGCTTAAGGACAACAAAGTCAAGGTATTGGAGTGGCCATCACAAAGCCCTGACCTCAATCCTATAGCAAATCTGTGGGCAAAACTGAAAAGCGTGTGCGAGCAAGGAGTCCTACAAACCTGACTCAGTTAACCCAGCTCTTTCAGGAGGAATGGGACAAAATTCACCCAACTTATTGTGGGAAGCTTGTGGAAGTCTACACAATACATTTGACCCAAGTTCAACAATTTAATGGCAATGCTACCAAATACAAAATGAGATTTGTCAACTTCTGACCCACTGGAAATGTGAAGAAAGAAATAAAAGCTGACATAAATCATTCTCTCCACTATTAGTTTGACATTTCACATTATTAAAATTAAGTGGTGATCCTAACTGACCTAAGACAGGGCATTTTACTAGGATTAAATGTCAGGAATTGTGAAAAACTGAGTTTAAATATATTTGGCTAAGGTGTATGTAAACTTCGGACTTCAACTGTATTAGAGATCCTACAAAATATTTTGTTGTGACTCTTATGTGGATGATATATGTGTTGGTCCAGATGCTGCACTTGATGATTTATGAAATTGCTTTATTGATAAGCATGCAACTGTTAAGAACCTGTTAATTAAGAAACTGACTGTTAGTACTGTTAAGGCTCCGTGGATTGATGAGGAATTGAAAAACTGTATGGTTGAACAAAAAGAGGGGCTAATAAGTCTGGCTGCACATCTGACTGGCTTACTAACTGCAAAGTGAGAAATTATGTGACTAAACTCAACTAAAAGAAGAATAAATTGCATTATAAAGCCAAAATCAATGATGGAAAGAATGATGGAAAAAAACATTTGGAGTATTTTAAGTGAAATTATGGTTAGAGACAAATTCAACTCCATCTTTCATCAAATCAGATGCCTTATTCATCACAAAACCATTTGATACTGGCAATTATTTTTTATAATTACTTCATTGGAAAAGTGGGCAAATTTAGGCAGGAAATGCCAAAAATAAACAGTGAGCCATCGTATTAATTAATTAAAAAACAAATAATGAAAGAAAACCATTGCAAGTTAGAATTTTGTAAAGTTAGTGTGGAAAGCTTATCGATCAATAATGACACATCTCCTGGCATTGACAATTTAGATGGAAAGCTCCTGAGGATGGTAGCTGACTATAGCCACTCCTATCTGTCATATCTTTAATCTGAGTCTGGAATAAAATCTTTGTCATCAGGCCTGGAAGGAAGCCAAAGTCATTCCGCTACCCAAGAGTGGTAAACCGGTCTTTGCTGGTTCTAACAGCAGACCTATCAGCTTGCCGCTTGTTCTTAGCAAACTGTTTGAAAAAATAGTGTTTGACCAAATACAATGCTACTTCTCTGTAAACAAATTAACTTCTTGACCATACTTGAGACGCAGACGTCTCAAGTATGCTCCTGGAAATGCAAATGCGCTACGCTAAATGCTAAATGTACTCGTTACAACTCAATCTTTGATCAAAATTCACAAGCAGGGTATTGAATTAAAGCTACACTCGTTGTGAACCTAGCCAGCAAGTCAGATTTTTAAAATGCTTTTCGGCGAAAGCATGAGAAGCTATTATCTGATAGCATGCACCCCCCAAAATGCCAGCACGACACGTAAACAACAGATTTTGCGGTAGCCGGCGCTACCCAAAACGCAGAAATAAAATATAAAACATTCATTACCTTTGACGAGCTTCTTTCTTGGCACTCCTATATGCCCCATAAACATCACTATTGGGTCTTTTTTTCGTTTAAATCGGTCCATATATACCCAAAATAGCTTTGTATGGAAGCTGTGTCATTCAGAAAAAAACATCGTTTTTAAACGCTGCGTAATTTTTTAAAATTAAAAAAGTCGACGATAAACTTTCACAAAACACTTCGAAATCCTTTTGTAATCCAACTTTAGGTATTAGTAAACGTTTATAATCTATCAAAATGATTACAGGGCGATGTATTTTCAATAGGTCTTCGCTTGCAAATCAATGGCTGCTAATGTCTTCTTCAACAACATCCGGGTGAAGACTGGGAAAATGGATGCCAGATAGATGGATTTTCCAACAATTAATTCAATTGAAAATGACGACAATGGCGACATCGTGTGGAATTTGTATGAATTGCAGGCAGGTCGATATTAAATTCTGTTCTCTTTTAACAACTCGTGGAAGTGACTTATGGAAATTATTTTTAGCTTTCAGAGAGCAGTTTTTCTTGCGTTTTTCAATGAAACACACGATCTGTTATAGTCACAGCCGTGATTTAACCAGTTTTATAAACTTCAGAGTGTTTTCTATCCACACATACTAATCATATGCATATACTATATTCCTGGCATGAGTAGCAGGACGCTGAAAAGTTGCGCGATTTTTAACAGAATGTTCGAAAAAGGAGGGGGTAGAAGTTTAACAAGAAACTTTCAGCGTGCTTATAAAGAAGGGCACTCAACATGTACTGCGCTGACACAAATGACTGATGATTGGTTGAAATAAATTGACAATAAGAAGTTTGTGGGCACTGTACTGTTAGATGTCAGTGCAGCCTTTGATATTATTGACCATAACCAGAACCATATCTGTCATGTCTTTTCAATCTCTGCCATATTGTGGATACAGATCTATCCAATAGAACTCAGTGTTTTCTTTAATGGAAGCTTCTCTAATGTCAAACATGTAAAAATGTGGTGTACCGCAGTGCAGCTCTCTAGGCCCTCTACTGTTTTCTATTTTTTACCAAATGACCTGCCACTGGCATTTAACAAATCATGTGTGTCCATGTATGCTGATGATTCAACCACATACGCATTTTTAAGCACAGCTAATGAAGTCACTGAAACTCTTAACGAAGAGTTGCAGTCTGTTTTGGAATGGGTGGCCAGTAATAACCTGGTCCTGAACATCTCTAAAACTAAGAGCATTATTTTTGGTACAAATCATTCCCCAAGTTCTAGACCTCAGCTGAATCTGGTAATGAATGGCGTGGCTGTCAAACATTTTGAGGAGACTAAATTACTTGGTTTTACATTAGATCAGGCAGGTGCTATTCCAGTCTTCTGGGGTCTGATTGGTGTCACACACTTCCCCCATCATCCCTAGCAAACACACCTGATTTAAACTAATTGCATTCTAAACTGAAGATCATGATTAGTTGTTTCAATTGGTTTGGAGACCGTAAAAATGCGGCCATCTCCTCCGGCGCCATTTTCCAAGATCATGATTAGTTGATTATTGGAGTCAGGTGTGTTAGCTGGAACTGGGGGTAAAAGTGTGACAACAATCAGGCCCCCGAGGACTGGAGTTGCCCAGGCCTGCCTTAGATTGTAAACTGTCATGGTCAAAACATATAGATTAAATGGTTGTAAAGATGGAGAGAGTTCTGTCTGTAATAAAGAGATGCTCTGCTTTTTTGACACCACACTCCACAAAGCAAGTCCTGGAGACTCTAGTTGTATCTTATGTTGATTATTGTCCAGTCATATGGTCAAGTGCTGCAAATAAAGACCTAGTTGAGCTGAGAACAGAGCAGCACGTCTTGCTCTTCATTGTAAGAGGACTAATATTAATACTATGCCAGTCTCTCTTGGTTAAGAGTTGAGTAAAGACTGACTGCATCACTTCTTGTTTTTATAATATCATCCATGGACATGAATCTGTTGGAAATTCCTAATTATTTGCATAGTCAATTCACACACAGCACTGACACACAAACGCATCCCACCAGACATGCCACCAGGGGTCTTTTCACAGGTCCAGAACAAATTCAAGGAAACATAAAGTATTATACTGAGCCACGAGTGCATGTGTAACGGATGTGAAATGGCTAGCTAGTTAGCGGTGGTACGCGCTAAATAGCGTTTCTATCGGTGACGTCACTTGCTCTGAGACCTTGAAGTAGTGGTTCCCCTTGCTCTGCAAGGGCCGCGGCTTTTGTGGGGCGATGGGTAACGATGCTTTGAGGGTGACTGTTGATGTGTGCAGAGGGTCCCTGGTTCAAGCCCCGGTATGGGCGAGGGGACGGACTAAAGTTATACTGTTATATTGATGCTGTTGACCCGGATCACTGGTTGCTGCGGAAAAGGAGGAGGTCAAAAGGGGGGGTGAGTGTAACGGATGTGAAACGGCAAGCTAGTTAGCGGTGGTGCGAGCTAAATAGCGTTTCAATCGTGACGTCACTTGCTCTGAGACCTTGAAGTAGTGGTTCCCCTTGCTCTGCAAGGGCCGCTGCTTTTGTGGAGTGATGGGTAACGATGCTTCGAGGGTGACTGTTGATGTGTGCAGAGGGTCCCTGGTTCGAGCCCGGGTCGGGGCGAGGAGAGGGACAGACTAAAGTTATACTGTTACACATGAAACTCCCTTCCATCTCATGTAGCGCCAGTGAACAGTAAACCTGGTTTCAAAAACAAATTAAGAAACAGAACAACACCTCTCCCTCATGTGACCTACTTGTTGTGTGTATGTACTGACATGTACAGTATGTGTAACTAATAGACGCACACACACAGATATCGGTCCATGTTTTTAAATGTATGTAAATTGGGGAAGGTCAATGAGTCATAAAGACTTTCTGATTGGGGAAGGTCAATGAGTCATAAAGACTTTCTGATGGGGAAGGTCAATGTGTCATCAATAGTTTCTGATAGGGGAAGGTCAATGTGTCATCAATAGTTTCTGATAGGGGAAGGTCAATGTGTCATCAATAGTTTCTGATAGGGAAGGTCAATAGCCATGAAGACTTTCTGATAGGGGAAGGTCAATGAGTCATAAAGACTTTCTGATAGGGGAAGGTCAATGAGTCATAAAGACTTTCTGATAGGGGAAGGTCAATGAGCCATAAAGACTTTCTGAGAGGGGAAGGTCAATGAGCCATAAAGACTTTCTGAGAGGGGAAGGTCAATGAGCCATAAAGACTTTCTGATAGGGGAAGGTCAATGAGTCATAAAAACTTTCTGATAGGGGAAGGTCAGTGAGCCATAAAGACTTTCTGATAGGGGAAGGTCAATGAGCCATAAAGACTTTCTGAGAGGGGAAGGTCAATGAGCCATAAAGACTTTCTGAGAGGGGAAGGTCAATGAGCCATCAATAGTGTCTGATTGGGGAAGATCAATGAGCCATCAATAGTTTCTGATTGGGGAAGGTCAATGAGCCATAAAGACTTTCTGATAGGGGAAGGTCAGTGAGCCATAAAGACTTTCTGAGAGGGGAAGGTCAATGAGCCATAAAGACGTTCTGGGAGGGGAAGGTCAATGTGCCATAAAGACTTTCTGAGAGGGGAAGGTCAATGAGCCATAAAGACTTTCTGAGAGGGGAAGGTCAATGAGCCATTAATAGTGTCTGAGAGGGGAAGGTCAATGAGCCATCAATAGTTTCTGAGGGGAAGGTCAATGAGCCATAAAGACTTCTGAGAGGGGAAGGTCAATGAGCCATAAAGACTTTCTGAGAGGGGAAGGTCAATGAGCCACAAATACTTTCTGAGAGGGGAAATGAAGGTTGTCAGCTTTTGATCCACATTCCAACTCGAGTGATTACATGTACACAGCAATGGAGGCTGGTGGGAGGAGCTATAGGAGGACGGGCTCATTGTAATGGCTGATGCGGACTAATTGGAACAGTATCAAACCAATGGAAACCATTACTCCATTCTATAGATTCAATTTCAGCCATTAAAATGAGTCTGTCCTCCTATAACTCCTCACACCAGCCTCCACTGGTACATAGTAGGACCTACAGCAGTCAATGGCCCGTACTGCTGCCAACTGAAGCAGTCAAGAGGTCTCGCTTTTAAATTGTGTCTGTGTGTGTTTCTCTGTGTGTGTGTGTTTGTCCTGTTGTTATTATAACAAATACAATGATGTTGGCAGGCTCCAGCCTCTTCCTGTGATTACATGTTTTATTTCCATCCTAGATTTGTAATGGTAGAACATCCTTCAGGATACAAGGACAAATACCTGTTTATACCCTGCCTGTCCTGGAGTCTGCTCTCTCTCTCTCTCACACACACACACACACACACACACACACACACACACACACACACACACACACACACACACACACACACACACACACACACACACACACACACACACACACACACACACACACAGCTCTGAAGACAACTCCCTGCTTATAGTGTCTGTGCAGTAGGTCTGTGCAGTGTTTAGGAGTAGCAACCAGTGTTATCATTACCAATAGGCTCATTACCAAGAGGGTCATTACCAAGAGCTTTATTACCAAGACAACTATTACCAAGAGGGCCATTACCAAGATAACCATTACCAAGATAACCATTACCAAGATAACCATTACCAAGAGAAGCATTGCCAAGAAACTATACCAAGAGGTTCAAAACTAAGAGCTCATTTCCAGGACATCATTATCAAGAGATTCAATACCAAGAGGCTCATTACCAAGATAACCATTACCAAGAGACTCATTAACAAGAGGCATTACCAAGAGAACCATTACCAAGAGCTCATTAGCAAGACATTACTAAAATAATGATTACCAAGAGACTCATTACCAGATCATTACCAGATCAATACCAAGAGGCTCATTATCAAGTGAACCATTACCAAGAGACACATTACCAAGAGACACATTACCAAGAGGCTCATTACCAAGAGAACCCTTACCAAGAGAACCATTACCAAGAACATCAATAACAAGAGGCTCATTACCAAGAGGTTCAAAACTAAGAGGCCCATTACCAAGATCACCATTACCAAGAGACTCATTACCAGGACATCATTACCAAGAGATTCAAGACTCATTACCAAGAGGCTCATTACAAAGAGGTTCAAAACTAAGAGGCTCGTTACCAGGACATCATTATCAAGAGACTCATTACCAGGACATCATTACCAAGAGATTCAATACCAAGAGGCTCATTACCAAGATAACCATTACCAAGAGACTCATTACCAAGAGGCTCATTACAAAGAGAACCATTACCAAGATAACCATTACCAAGAGGCTCATTACCAAGAGAACCATTGCCAAGAGACTCATTCCCAAGAGGCTCATTACAAAGAGAACCATTACCAAGATAACCATTACCAAGAGGCTCATTACCAAGAGAACCATTACCAAGAGACTCATTCCCTAGAGACTCATTACCAAGAGGCTCATTAGCAAGAGGCTCATTACTAAAATTATGATTACCAAGAGACTCATTACCAGGAGGCTCATTACCAAGAGTCTTGTTACCAAGAGAACCATTACCAAGAGGCTCATTACCAAGAGGCTCATTAGCAAGAGGCTAATTAGCAAGAGGCTTATTACTAAAATAACCATTACCAAGAGGCTCATTACCACAACATCATTACCAGAGGCTCAATACCAAGAGGCTCATTACCAAGTGAACCATTACCAAGAGACACATTACCAAGAGACACATTACCAAGAGGCTCATTACCAAGAGAACCCTTACCAAGAGAACCGTTACCAAGAGACCCTTACCAAGAGAACCCTTACCAAGAGAACCATTACCAAGAGGATCATTACCAAGAGGCTCATTACCAAGAGAACCCTTCAAAACTAAGAGGCTCATTACCAGGACATCATTATCAAGAGACTCATTACCAGGACATCATTACCAAGAGATTCAATACCAAGAGGGTTAAAGTTCACAACCAGTGGTATCATTACCAAGAGCGTCATTACCAAGAGGATCATTACCAGGACGATTCTTACCAAGAGGAGCCCTTACCGAGAAGATCTATGTTCACGTCTGCTTGATTTTAGCACATGCTCTCTGTCGCTGAAACATTATACATACGTGTGCAGGAGTGTGAATGAGCACACACACACAAACATATACTCCACAGGATCATTTTCAGCATGCTTCACTTAGTTGGAGTTCTTCCCTTACCCTATTCACTATATTCCCCTGTTCACTGTACATTTATACATGGGAGGCTAAGCATTACTGTCTAACCTTTAGGCAATGGAGTCAGTGTTCACTACTAAACATAGACAAAATGGCGGCTGGAGAGAAGGAAGAGGTAAACCTAAACCCACTGTTGGCAGAGTAATGGGCCTTGGAGGACAATGGAAGCCGTTTCTATGGTTTTATGGTGGAGGCCCTGTGTGTGTGCGTGTGTGTGTTACATGTTGATATATTTTCTATCTGCAGTGTATCTGTTGTACATCTACATAGGAGAGACGGCCTCAGGAGATCACCTCAGAAGAGCCATATCCACTCTGGATATGGCTCTTCTGTGTTATTGTATTTGGTTAAATCAGAATGGTTTCCAAAGCACATAATTGTATTTTATTGCAATAATTAGCTAACTTGTTTTGGGGGTGTTTGTGTCCTTGAGTGTGATGCAATAGGCTGGCTTGAGTTCTTCATGGGTTTGGTCAGTTATGTAACGGCAGCGATAGTAAGGAAATGTCTGTTTCCCAAATGGCACCCTATATAGTGCACTTGTTTTGACCAGGGCCTATAGGGCAGTATAGATGTTGTAGGGTGTCATTTGGTTGTTCCCTTGGTGATGCTCCAAGCCAGCTGGCCTGGTGGTTTTGAGTCGCTACGTTACATACTGTACAGAGCATGCTGCGAGATGCAGGTGCTGTGTGTAAATTACACAACTCTTTCCACCCTGGAGCCTGAGAACTGGGCTGAAAGCACCTGATGATTGTATATGCAACAGTCATATTGAGCAGTTTGTCTCTCTTTCTCTCCCACTCCTTGTCTCTCTACTTCCATCTCTCCCCTCTCCCCATCTGTTAATGTGGTCAGTGTGATTTCTGCAGACAGACTTTTCCAAACCTTGGTGCATTTTACATGCCACGTAATTCATCATCGTTGAGTTGAGTCTTGGAAAAGTTGAGCTTCTTAGAAGCCGAAAGAGATCTGGATCATAACTTCCTCATTCAGTAGCGGGAGGGTTGGGGGTGTTTTTAAAAATTTTTTTTTACCTTTATTTAATTAGGCAAGTCAGTTAAGAACAAATTCTTATTTTCAATGACGGCCTAGGAACAGTGGGTAGAACAACAGATTTGTACCTTGTCAGCTCCGGGATTTGAACTTCCAACCTTTCGGTTATTAGTCCAACGCTCTAACCACTATGCTATGCTTCCTCCCCAGAAGTGAGCGTGCGTGCGTGCGTGCGTACGTGCGTGCGTGCGTGGTCAGATTGAAGCCCAAAAGGAGCAGGCATCATATTCTCACAAAGCTGAGTAGCAGGAGTTGTTCCTTGCGCCTGATGAAAAATAAGGACGGGATTCTGGGGGGGGGGATTTATTTTTTCATTTATTTTCTTCCTCCTTTCTTCCCAGGATAGTTTGTGTGAACAAATGGTGCATACATCTTACCAGACAGCTTCTGAATTTCATAAATGTGTTTTCTTGTTTCACGGTAAAAGGGGGTGTAGGCATGGGGGGTTTAATGGGATGGAGGGGGGTGTTTTTGGCTCTTGGATTATTTTGGTTTAGTATTAAAAAGGAAGAAAGGAACAGGAGAGTTGTGAGGAGAGGAGTTGGTTTCAGGCACTACCTGTCTTTTTATAACATGGTTCTATTTGGAGTTCTATAGGGTTCTATTTGGAGTTCTATAGGGTTCTATTTGGAGGTCTATGGGGTTCTATAGGGTTGTATATTTAGAGTTCTATAGGGTTATATTTTGAGTTCTATCTGGGGTTCTATGGGGTTCTATTTGGGGTTCTATTTAGAGTTCTATAGGGTTCTATAGGGTTCTATATTTAGGGTTATATTTAGATTTCTACAGGGTTCTATTTTAGAGTTCTATAGGGTTCTATTTAGAGTTATATAGGTTTCTATTTAGAGTTATATTTTGTTGAACCTTTATTTAACTAGGCATGTGGCTCAACAAATTCGTATTTACAATGACAGCCTAGGAACAGTGGGTTAACTGCCTGTTAGGGGCAGAAGATGATATATTTACCTTGTCAGCTCAGGGATGACATTTTCCACCTCTTGGTTACTAGTCCAACGCTCTAACCGCTAGGCTACCTGCCGTTCTATTAGGAGTTCTATTAGGAATTCTATTTGGAGTTCTATAGGGTTCTATTTAGAGTTCTATAGGGTGCTATTTGGGGTTCTTGCCATGAGTTTCAGGACCAACCATGCATGTATTGAGAAAGGCTATTCTTCAACAGGGGCTGTTAGGTCAGGGCTGGGATTTTTTGTCTGGCTGTGAAACCATTGAGCACCACCACCCGTCTTATTTGATCCAACAGCACTGGGGCTGTCTTCAAATCCATTTGACAACAAACGTTCTCATCTGTCTGCAAATCCATTGGATGCCAAACGTTCTCAGCTGTCTGCAAATCCATTGGACGCCAAACGTTCTCAGATGTCTGCAAATCCATTGGACGCCAAACGTTCTCAGCTGTCTGCAAATCCATTGGACGCCAAACGTTCTCAGCTGTCTGCAAATCCATTGGACGCCAAACGTTCTCAGCTGTCTGCAAATCCATTGGATGCCAAACGTTCTCGTCAGCTGTCTGCAAATCCATTGGATGCCAAACGTTCTCAGCTGTCTGCAAATCCATTGGACGCCAAACATTCTCAGCTGTCTGCAAATCCATTGGACGCCAAACGTTCTCAGCTGTCTGCAAATCCATTGGATGCCAAACGTTCTCAGATGTCTGCAAATCCATTGGATGCCAAACGTTCTCAGCTGTCTCTCAAATCCATTGGATGCCAAACGTTCTCAGCTGTCTGCAAATCCATTGGACGCCATCACGTTTTCATCTCCTGAGACCCAGATGACTGGCCTTTGTGTTATTTGTGGCCTTTTTCCTTTGTCATCACGACTCCATTCTCTGATAGGCTCTGACAGGGAGTGATAGCAGAGACCAGCAGAGACCACATTCTCCCTGATCACTTGTCAGTACACATTAGCCCCATTCACAGCTATGTAGCTAACGGTATGGCCATTCTCATTCACCACTAATGCTAAGGGATATTCCCATTCACCGCTAATGCTAAGGGCTATTCCCATTCACTACTAATGCTATGGGCCATTCCCATTCACCACTAATGCTAAGGGCTATTCCCATTCACTACTAATGCTATGGGCCATTCCCATTCACCACTAATGCTAAGGGCCATTCCCATTCACCACTAATGCTAAGGGATATACCCATTCACCACTAATGCTAAGGGCTATTCCCATTCACCGCTAATGCTAAGGGCTATTCCCATTCACCACTAATGCTAAGGGCTATTCCCATTCACCACTAATGCTAAGGGCCATTCCCATTCACCACTAATGCTATGGGCTGTTTTCATTCACCACTAATGCTAAGGGCCATTCCCATTCACTACTAATGCTAAGGGCAATTCCCATTCACCACTAATGCTATGGGCTGTTCTCATTCACCACTAATGCTATGGGCTGTTCTCATTCACCACTAATACTGGGGCTGTTCACATTCACCACTAATGCTATGGGCTATTGTGTCATTCACCACTAATGCTAAGGGATATTCCCATTCACCACTAATGCTAAGGGCTATTCCCATTCACCACTAATGCTAAGGGTCATTCCCATTCACCACTAATGCTAAGGGCCATTCCCATTCACCACTAATGCTAAGGGCCATTCCCATTCACCACTAATGCTAAGGGCCATTCCCATTCACCACTAATGCTAAGGGCCATTCCCATTCACCATTAATACTAAGGGCCATTCCCATTCACTACTAATGCTAAGGGCCATTCCCATTCACAACTAATGCTAAGGGCCATTCCCATTCACCACTAATGCTAAGGGCTATTCCCATTCACCACTAATGCTAAGGGCCATTCCCATTCACTACTAATGCTAAGGGCCATTCCCATTCCCATTCACCACTAATGCTAAAGGATATTCCCATTCACCACTAATGCTAAGGGCCATTCCCATTCACCACTAATGCTAAGGGCCATTCCCATTCACCACTAATGCTAAGGGCCAGTCCCATTCACCACTAATGCTATGGGCCATTCCCATTCACCACTAATGCTAAAGGATATTCCCATTCACCACTAATGCTAAGGGCTATTCCCATTCACCGCTAATGCTAAGGGCCATTCCCATTCACCACTAATGCTATGGGCCATTCCCATTCACTACTAATGCTAAGGGCCATTCCCATTCACCACTAATGCTAAGGGCCAGTCCCATTCACCACTAATGCTATGGGCCATTCCCATTCACCACTAATGCTAAAGGATATTCCCATTCACCACTAATGCTAAGGGCTATTCCCATTCACCGCTAATGCTAAGGGCCATTCCCATTCACCACTAATGCTATGGGCCATTCCCATTCACTACTAATGCTAAGGGACATTCACATTCACCACTAATGCTAAGGGATATTCCCATTCATCAACTAATGCTAAGGGCTGTTTTCATTAATCACTAATGCTAAGGGCTATTCTCATTCACCACTAATGCTAAGGGCTATTCTCATTCACCACTAATGCTAAGGGCTATTCTCATTCACCACTAATGCTAAGGGCTATTCTCATTCACCACTAATGCTATGGGCTATTGTCATTCACCACTAATGCAATGGGCTATATCTCATTCACCACTAAGGCTAAGGGCTATTCTCATTCATCACTAATGCTAAAGGATATTCCCATTCACCACTAATGCTAAGTGCTATTCCCATTCACCGCTAATGCTAAGGGCCATTCCCATTCACCACTAATGCTATGGGCCATTCCCATTCACCACTAATGCTAAAGGATATTCCCATTCACCACTAATGCTAAGGGCTATTCCCATTCACCGCTAATGCTAAGGGCCATTCCCATTCACCG